>NC_056733.1:1541953042-1542145542 GCF_019279795.1 Protopterus annectens
TATTGCTGTATATCTGCTATCTGCTTTCTGTCTTATAATTCTCCTGTGGTTCTGCATTCTGATCTTGTATTACAACACTATAATACAGGATTTCCTAGATGATTATATTTTGTAGAACAGTGTGGTTGACAGTGATGAGTAATACCTTATTATTCAGAGCAATTGCATCAGTCACAATGCCATACAATACCAAAGTAAACAGTACTAGTACAGGGTATAATTCTTGTATTTCTGGGCACCGTATTCATATCTGACAGACCTGTGGAAGAAATGTTTGTTAGCAGTACCTGAATGTTGCCACACACAGTACCAGATTTCACATTACTATTATGCATATACATCTCAGTCTGTTACTGTAAACACTTGGCCACAGCTTGACAACATGGGGTGTAAATGGGACATACATGGCTTCTTACTCTCATAAGGTTTTGGGGAGTTGCTGGTGTGCCAGCTTTGTTCTCATAGATGTGTGTCAATCAGTTGTATTTCCTGTTTGCTGCCTATACGTCTGGGATCATCCCACTGATTTCCCAGGGGGACAGGTTGACAGACAACAGATATGGGCCACTCTGCTGGACATTTTGGACAGTTGTGGGGTATGATTCAGTATGCAGACTACTACCACTGCCAGGATTCGAACCATGGCTGTGTGTGCTGAAAATAAAACAGATCACTCCTCAGTTGCATGCGCTATTTGGATTTTGTTGTCTGTCTTTTCAATGCTTTCTGTGTGTCTCTCAGTTGTGGTAAATGACCTCTGGGGATTACACCAGTCATATACAGGCATTCCTATACATTCTATTTATGGTGCACAATGTGGGTAACAGTGTTTAATACAACAGTACTATTACATGATTGCAAATCTACATTACCATATGATACCTGAGTATGCACATGCAGTCCAGCAGTTAGACCTTTATTGTCAGGCTATTATGCTTTTATTTACATACACACTATATGAGACTCTTCTTGACATATTCTCTGGTGTATGCAGTACTTGCCTTAAACAATACAGGTTTTATACTGGCAATTAATTTGCTAATAATTTTAGATTTATTTCCTGTGACAGTACATGCAAGAGTATTACTAACTTGCCTCACATCACAACCTCTCCAGGCAAAAGCCATAGGCTTCCTGGTTCACGGCCCACTCACTTGCAGTAGTGAAGGACATAAGAGGAATATTTAGCCATACCTATCCATAATATACATGGGCTGGCAATTATTACACACATAGTGGAGTGATACTTACACACAGTTGGGGCAGCACCTGCCATTCTAGCCTCTTGGATCCACTGCTCCAAGAGGTCCCCCTTACACTGCTTCAGGTTGGTATAGTGATGCCTGACCCGCTCACCTGTTCGGGTTATGCCAGTGGCACTGGTGAGGTCATGGGTGAGATGATCCCAGGCTTCTGCCTTATATTGGGAACCCTGATACTGGCTCTGCAGCAGTCTCTGCTCATGGTCTTTGACAAGGAGTCCTGCCATGACTCTGGACTCCTGGATGCCCCAGTGCTGTGCCCGGAAGTGCACACCCTCTCCCCTTTCTGCCATAGTGCCTGCAAGGGGAAGCTACAACCAGTTATAAGATGTATCCCCATTTGTTCAGTTTAAGTAGGGCTAATTTCACACACTTTGCCATGATTGGCCATTTTTGAAAAGGCTAAGCTATGGGCAAACCTGCTTACCTAAGGTTGGCATTGTTTAAAGGGGTATACCACTGGGCACATTGAGTTAGCTGGTCTACACATTGCTTACACCTCTTAAGTTGGCCTATGCAATGCGTAGCATTGCTTACAATAGATTTTGCATTATATTTTATTTTTGGCATTGATTTATTATTCATTGCATCTTGTATATATGTCTGGTATCCATGATTCATGTGTACGTACACTGTATGGGGTCCTTGTGTTTTACTGGGGACTTCAACACTCTATTGCAATTACACCTCACATCTGGGCTTACTGCTGTACCCCAGTTCACATATTTATGTTATGTAGTGGGTTATAGAACATATGACTGTATACTGATTCCTTTCACAGGTTCAGTTTGATTTTACTGTAGTGAGGATTATTTTGGTGATACCTCATTGTTCTGCACTGCTGTGATGGCTTGGTGGTTAACTACTTTGACTATAGTGTATAGGGTCCTGGGTTCAAGACCTGCAAGGCTGTTTATTTTGTTGCTGGGCAGAACAAGGGCCATTGGATACAGAGTGATTAAGGCACTTTTGAGCTGTTGTAAGCAGGTTTGCTTGGGTTTTCAAGAGGGTAAGCAATGCTAACCTCTGGTTACATACGCTTACAGAGAGTTAGCTTCAATATTGCCTAACCTGTGTAGGCATTGCTTACCCCCTGCGCAAATGGGCTTAAACTCACTTACTAGTGCTTAAATATGCTTACTACTGCTTACTGTTGCTTACACTTGCTTACTAATGCTTACTCCTACTTACAGCTGCACTGATGTAGAAAGTAATATCTAATGGTTCTTGGGAAGGAGGGGGATTTGTCAGCTGTATGGGGTTATCATTCATTGCACATTTTACCTTCCATTTGCATCCATGATTCCTGTGTACATATACTGTATGGGGCACATGTGAGTATCTGCTGACTTTGCAACATTATGACACTGACACCTCACATCTGCATTTAATGCAGTACTCCAGTTCACAAATATATGTTATTTAGTAGGTTATGCAACTAAAATATTGGTCATAACATGATTTGACATGGAAAGTGCTGCAGTGGGACTCGAACCAAGAATGCCTGCTCGTAAGGCGAATGCTCTGCCCACTACACTATTGCTATACTGCTTAATTTGCATATATCTTCCTTGTTATACTCTTCAGTCATTTAAGCTGCATTAACCGTAGCTAAGCGATGGCTTTAATCAGATTCATAAAAAAAAATGGTATGTTTATTTTCTTTGTATTTACTATTGCTGTGGTACATGTGGGGGGTATTTGCTGGGGGTATGCGGACACCTATGAGCAGTCTCGCTCATTCTTTTGGCCTTTCTGCTGTTCTTCATTGCAGGGTCATGTATATTCTGAGAGCTCTGCTCTCAGACACACCCCCTGCACTCTTACACGCTCTGTGTAAGATTAGGAGCTCAGGTAGAGCGCCTTCATTAATATGCATGGCGCGCTGCCGACTAAGCTAGCTCTGCATGGAAGATTAGTAAGTCCGGGGGATAATCTAAATAGAACACTATAAATATAAAAATACATATAAAAAATAAAAATACATCTGTCTAATAATACTAGATTTACTATATTATTACAAAGATGCAGAGCATTCGCCTTACGAGCAGGCATTCTTGGTTCGAGTCCCACTGCAGCACATTCCATTTTCCATGTCAAATGCTTGTAAGACCCTACAGCTGATTGTTACTACTATGTTACTAAAATTTAATAAATTATTTTCTAGTCCTGAGGAGCTTTTCTCCCCGGGTCTCTGCTGAAAATGAGCCAAAAGCTCAGCCAGACTAACCCAGTTAACAAATGTAAAATAAATAAAATAAAAAATAAATGTATTTTTATTTTTTATTTTTACATTTATAGAACCTTAAAATGAAACTGAGTCTTGAAACGTGGGATATTTGATGTCAGTTTGTAATAGGGAAATGAGGTAGAGCTTGCACATAAGGCTGCAAAATGCCATCTAGATTTAGTTGGGTTTTATTTCTGCGCATAGCACTTCTAGAATTAGACTTCTTCATCAGGAGGAGTCTCCTTCCTAGAGCTGACCTTCCAGTTAGGAATGGCTCTGATCAAATACTCACAAGCCCCTGGCTATGTGCATTATAGTTATGTTTTGTGCAAGCAGATAAGAAGGTTGCTTCACTGTCACTATGAGTTACTGAAAGTAAAACTTCACTGATTGTTGTTCGTATGTACCTAACAACAACTGAAGTATCCAGCTTCTTGCAGATCATTGGTATGGTGGTTATTAAATGACTAACTAAAAACTCTGTATACCTACTGGGAAACATCAACATTCATTAGGAGAATAATGGAGACACTGGGACAAGCATAATTCCAAAGATGGCTTACATCATCCAAACCAGAGTCATGAATTGGTATTGGTTTGTTTGCTAATCAATAACTGCCCTTAACAGTGGTGCAGATTCAATAAAGTCTACACTGCGCTAAGACTGTGTGCATGTCGAGGCATGATGTGCACACAATAGCACATCGTTTTATATTCAGTAACTGGCTCTACATGCTATGTAGAGCAGCACAAAGATGATAAACATTGTGGAATACTAATTACTGTGTAAGCAGCTGAATTAAATGCTAATCAACCAATCCAAGATGGGGAAGCTATTCAACAAGCTGTAAAGTGATCATGTAGACTCAGCATAAGTTTTGCCTGTGAATTACACAATCTATTGGAATACAGCCACATAAACTACTCTACATGGAAAGAATGCTAGAGGCTGATGTTGCTCTTATTCATGTGTCTGTGCAGCAGGCCCAAGTCTATGCTACTGCTAATTGACCTGAGCCAAGAAGGGAAATAGTGTTTAGACCCCGTTTAACTTTTCAGGGTCTGCATGAGGTAGAAATTGTAGAGCACTACAGGACAGACAGAGACACACTACAGGAACTCTTCAACCTCTGTCATCCTTAACTGAGAGCAAGGACAAACCAAGGTGAGCCAATACCTGTGGAGACTAAGGTAGCACTTAGAATATTAGCTACAGAAACCTTCCAAACAGAAAAAGGGGATATGCTGGGGGTGTCACAGGCATCAGTATACAGGAACCTACATCAATTCCTGAATGCTATGCTACACATGCCAGTGACCACATACCTTTACCCTTACATTTGAGGACAGTGCTACAACTGTGCAGGATTTCTACTATGTAGCACACTCACCTGAAGTCTTGAGTGCCATAGACTGCATGCACAATGAAATTAAAGCACCGCCCAGGGAACAGGGATGGGTGTACATAAAAAGAAAGGGCTTCCACTCCATTAACTGCTGGGTTATTATCATGGTAAGGGAATCATCCTGAATGTGTGTGCTGGCAGCCCAGGGATTTATGATTCCCACATCTGACACAACTTTCAACTCTATCAGAGGTTTTTCAGGGGGGATATCCCACAGGGTCATTTACTGGGGGATGCATGTCATGCACTTGAGCCATGGCTGATGACGCCCATCAGAAATGTACACACACCCACAGAAGAATACTATAATGAGGTACACCCTCAAATGAGAAATATCACAGAGATGCATTTGGGCTGCTGAAATCATGGTTTCAGTGACTAGATACATCCAGGGGAGCCCTGCTGTATAACTCCCATACTTGTGCTGAACTTTTCACTGTCTGTGCCATCTTTCATAGTATTATTCTGAGAAAACAGCTTTAGCGGGAACACCAAGGTGAAGGGGTACACATTCCGCCACCACTGGCAAGGTCACGACAGCCACACATAGGTGAGGGCTCACAGGGGGAACCACCAGCCAGTGTGGGTATCGATAGACATAGGCATGCACAATATGCTCACGCCCTGGTGAATAGGTAACAGATAACACACACGCTCACCACTTAATGTTGTAAAACCTTCATCCTATGCACATACATACATACATGCATACAGTAACATTGATGCCAGGGATTGTTCACAACTTTTACTTACATATGTAATGGCTGTGTACTGCTAGCATCACACAGAGTCAGCCCTGAATTAAAACTCTTCTAACTGCTGGACTATCAAGATAAGTGTTGAACCTGGAACAGGAAAATAAATGGCTAAGAACACAAATGAATGGCATGTCCTTGCTTACTTTTACTTGCTGATGCAACTAATTAGAAGGTGGGTGATTTTTATAGCAATGACATCAGTATGTGCCAGCACTGACTTATATTAATAGATGTGCTTTCTATCAACTAATATACCTCATGCATCAAAGATTCACATATTACAAAAACCTTTAAAAAGCAGTGCAATTTCCAAAAAAAGCATCACAAATACATATATACTAAGCACTCAGTCAGCTATGCACCATAGGCATCAGACAAAAGGCTTATGTATCCCTGAATCCAAAAGATAGAAAAACAAGGATATGGCACAGTTAACATTTGCACAGGGTGTTGTTTGGGGATGCAGGTGGCCAAAGATGACACAAAAGGTAGTGAGTGTGTAAGAAACAGAAGCAGGCAGAAATGCTGATAAATTATAAAATAGCCATTGAGACAGAATGAGCTGTAAGCCTTACGGATGACCCATATACCTGTTATTTATTTATTTATTTATTGCATTTGTTTACTGGGAAAGTCCACTGGGTCAGAAATGAGCCCATTTTCAGTGGAGACCTGGAAAGAAAAGCTCCACATGTAAATTCACACACAGAAACATTATGCACAAACCATACAGAGTATAAAAGGCAGAGGTAGGACATTAAATAAAGTGATAGCTGGATACAATAATTTGGTAATAACTTTACATAAATTGATAACAGTGAAAAATTGTTTAGAATCGTGGTACAATATAAGTTTTAGATATTAGGTAAGATTATTAGCAGAGAGAGGAAATTAGCTTAAGGGAAAAGAAGGAGGCAGACAGATGAAAATAGGGATAGCAGAGGCTAAAATGACAGCAGAAGGTGTTGATGTGATAGAGAGAAGGAGAGGATAGACTAGCTGTAGAGTGAGGAGGATTTGGATCTTGGGAGGGAGTCAAGTTTTGGGGTTGTAAGTAAGGGTGCAGGTGCACAGGGCCTGCTGGGGGTGACTTTCCATGAGGGTATATACTAGGGGATGCTGGTTATGCACTGAAACCTTGGCTCAAGACACCCATGAAAAACCCACACAACCCCACTGAGCAAGGATACAGTGATGTCCATACTCAGACTAGGAATATTATAGAACATATATTTGGCTTGATCCAGTCAATGTCCCTGTGTTTAGACACATCAGGAAGTGCACTGCAGTACAACCTAGCCACCTCAGCCAAAATAACTCACAGCCTGTGTCATATTGCACAATATAATTCTTAGAAATAGCTTCAATAAGGACAACAAGGCCCAGGACCCATAGACAGGGCTAGCAGCTCAAGCAGATACAGATGAGGAATCTGAGAGAGAACCACCAGTAGCAGATGATACTGGCAGATGTAGAAGTGCACAGTGCACCACAGTTCTGGCTAAGAGGCGAAGGACAGCACACACAATTATAACCTACAAGAAAAGATACTAAGCACATACAACTATTAAAACTGATGCCTTTACTTATCCATGTCTTGGGGGGGTGTATATATATATATATATATATATATATATATATATATATATATATATATATATATATATATATATATATATATATATATAATGAAATAGTCATCATGGGAGATGTCAATATAAATTGTATCCAGCTTCATGGTTTTACACAGCTAATTACATTACCTACTAGAATACACAACAATAGCCTAACCTCAGATCTTGACTGGATTCTGGTCTCTGACACTCTCAAATACTGTAACTCCAACACCCTACCTAATGCACTCAATGACCATCTCCCTGATTATAACCATAGAACCACATCTCAAAAGAAGAAAACCCACAATTACAAGACACACAGAAACCTGACAAAATGTAATCAGGACCTATTTAACAGTATATTAAGATCTATCAACCGGACCCCATTAAAAACTTTACCTTTAGACAAGGCTGTCGACCATTTCAATAAAACCTTCCTAGATACCCTTAATGACCTAGACCCTCTCCGAACTAAAAGAACAAAACCTAATCATCCACCTTGGTTAGCCAAATCAACTAAACAAATATTACTAACAAGCGATAGGGCCTGGAAAGATTAGCAAAGAAGTAAAACAGATACAAATTGGCAAAAATACAGGCAACTACATAAAACAGTTAAAAAATCAATAAATGCTGATAAGAAAAACTACTTTTCTCAGCAACTAACCAGCCACAAGAACAACCCTAAAACTTTTTGGAAAACTATTAAAACAATACTCTCTCCTGGTACCACTCAAAACCCTACCTTAAATACAGATAAGACACCATCTGAAATAGCTAACATATTCAAGTCCAACTTCATAGATAGCATCACATCACTAATCATAAGCCTTAACCAGTTTACAACTCCTATCATTTTCAAAACCTCACCCACCTCCAACCAAAGTCCAACAATTCCTCCTCTCTCCTTTCAACCTGTTCCTACCTCACTAATTCATAAACTTATCCTTAAACCTAAACCATGTTCATATTCCTCAGACAACACTCCACCAGAATACTTACAACTTGCTGCAGACTCAATCACCTTTCCTCATGGCATCCTTATTATCTGAGCCATCTCTGAATCCTATGTCCCAACTCTCTGGGAAAAATCTATCATAACCCCTTTACACAAAGGAAGGAAATCCACTGAATTTACAAACTATAGACCCATCTCCATCCTCTCGCCACTTTCTAAACTACATCAAAAAATGTATACATATTCAACTACTTAACTGTCATGTGTGTGTCTTTGTGGGCACTCAAGGTGAAATGCATTTGTGAGTGTCTGCAAGAACATAGTCAAGCTCTCTGATAGCTCTACACCCTGGTATATTGGACAGGTGTGAACCAAGCATGGCAGAGGTAACAGTTAATTGTCAATGCCCCCGACTGTGAGAACTGGCTCTGCCAGGAATTGCACTGGCACATCCATGCCTATGGCAAGATGCACTGCTGCTACCTGAAAGTGACTGATGACTGCTGGACAAGTCTCATCATGAATACGCCCTGGACCATGACCCCATGGTCTACCATATCTGGGTGTGGACACCTCAATTACTGATTGAGCAGTGGAAGTAGTGCCATTAAGGGTATGTGATCAGGTGCAGCCACACTGGCTAACATCAGGTGATGATGCTGACCGATGTCCATATGGATGCCATCCTCCTCCTAGGAGATGTTCCATCAGAGGCATTGCCTGTTTCATTGTATCAGTTATCCAGTCCACTGAATCGGACACATGGTGTAGGCAGTCATGCATATCAGCTTGTGCCACATCTACAACGCTAACCATGTTGTCGGAGGCCCTATTGGAGCATACTTTTGCCTCCATGATGGCCCTAAACATACGGTGAGTGTCACATAAAGACGTACTAGGATGAGGTGGAGGGTGGACAGCAGGCCTCCTCTGAGCACCCCTAACAACAATACTGGGTGGAACCTTACCCACACTTTGGCTATAGCTGGAGTCAACCGGCACTGAAACTTCAGTAACCACATTACCCTGATCAAATATGTCACTGTCCATCTATCCAGTTTCTGAGGACTCATTGGAATACATATACATAGGCCTAATGACTGTGTCTGATGGAAACTCAGGGGATGGCTGAATGTCAACCTCAGTGTCAGATTCAACCGATGCATCCCCTGACTGTGCCTCTGTTTTCCGATCATCATCAGGGTCTGCTGATACTCTGACATCAGTTGATAGGAGTTCTGCACTTCCACTGTCAGGATCACCTGTAATAATAAGCAACAAACACAAGAATGAAATGAATACCTTCACTAAAATGTAATATGTGATAGCAAACTAACACTGGTGCCACTATTACAGATGGCACAGCAATACACACACTCATAAGTTCATAGGTTTATAGGATGACACTAGGCTGTTGGCCCAGAGGTCCTTATAAGCCTAGACAAGAATTTCACCCATGTTCCCTCAAAGTTAGCACCTGTTTCTCCTGTCCAGAAGGGATACAGGTAGTATCCCAGGGATATATTTTCTGTTTCCCATCCAGTCGTCCAGGTTCCTCTTAAAGACAGCTAGACAGGTACTCTGCTTGACATGGAGAGGGAGTCTATTCCACAGATGGGGAAGTCTTTGGGGCACAAATCTATCCCACTGACAAGTTTTATTAATGTCACAGACCAGGTTAAGGCCTCGCATGTGGGTTGCATGAGTGGAGTTTATCTTACGGATATGCAGCAACTCCATCAAGGTTGGGTCTGAAATGGCTTTGTATGCCAGACACAGGTCACCTCCGAGCAGTCTGTATGAGACAGGGTAGAGGGACAGGGCTTTTAGGTGCTGCTCATGACACCCACCTCACATATACAGATAAATGTATATTTCTAACACATGGTCATCAATAATCAAATAAAAATGCCTTACCATATGCAGATGACTCCATGCTTGCTAGGGAGGATGGCCCTGGAAGAATTGAACCAGGGTAAGGATGCAATCATCATAGTTGCAATAACACAGGGGGACAGTGAATATAGAGTTTTTGACTATATGTCCATTAACATTAGTTTTAACTGAAACTTGGCTGATACTTCCACCCAAAGCCCATATGTAATGAACAAAAATGTGTTGCTAACTGCATGAATTTATCAATAGATTCATCCAAAAAAAAAAAAAAAAGCATGAACTATTATTTACAGTATTTTACTATACAAGTAAATCTTACAACTTGACATATGTAAGCTTACCTGGAAGCTCCTCTTGCCACATACTTGTCTTTCCAGAAATATCAGCAACAATATCAACCACATGTTGTTGCACAGTTTCCACTGATCTCTCTGGATCTCTGACAGTGAACAGGAACTCTTCATTTGTTGTCAGTGGTGGATCTGTAGCAACCCCCCCCCCCCAGTAGCCAGCTGTCCACAGGCAACTGCATCTGCTCTCCTCTGGGCTGATGAAATCATATCAGTCACCTTATGAAGCACCCAGTGATAAGCACTGGTGCTCCCCCTGTGGCATTTACGTCATTGACTATCTGGTTCCAAGTCTGCATTCTGTTAGCCATATCCCCACATCCTCTCTCAAGCAGAAAGGCATCATGGT
Organism: Protopterus annectens; assembly: GCF_019279795.1. Taxonomy (NCBI): domain Eukaryota; kingdom Metazoa; phylum Chordata; order Ceratodontiformes; family Protopteridae; genus Protopterus; species Protopterus annectens. The sequence goes on from NC_056733.1 coordinate 1,541,963,868, forward strand.
GCCTGAATGCCTCCACTATGACATCATTTTTAGAGTCACTGAAAGGAAGTTTACATGGATTTGTATGCTTGAGTGCCATAATCCTCCTTCTTCTTTCGGCTGCTCCCATTAGGGGTCATCACAGCTGATCATCTGCTTCCATTTCTTCCTGTCCTCTGCATCTTGCTCTGTCACACCAACCACCTGCATGTCCTCTCTCACCACATCCATAAATCTTATCTTAGGCCTTCCTCTTTTCCTGTTACCTGGTAGCTTCATCCTTAGCATCTTTTTCCCAATATACTCTGCATCCCTCCTCAGCACATGCCCACACCAACGTAATCTTGCCTTTCTGGCTTTATCTCCAAACCTTCCAACCTGGGCTGACCCTCTAATATGCTTATTCCTAATCATGTCCACCCTCGTCACACCGAGTGCAAATCATAATATTTTTAACTCTGCCATGTCCAGCTCTGACCCCTGCCTTTTTGTCAGTGCCACTGTCTCCAACACATATAACATAGCTGGTCTCACTACCCTCTTGTAGACCTTCCCTTTCACTATTACTGGTACTTGGCTGAGACAAATCAATCATGACATTCTTTTCCACCCACTCCATCCTGCCTGTACTCTCTTCTTCACCTCTCTTCCATTACTCTGAACTGTTGATCCCAAGTATTTAAACTCATCCACCTTCACCACCTCTACTCCCTGCATCCTCACAATTCCTCTATCCTCCCTCTCATTCACACACATATATTCTGTCTTAGTCCTGCTGACCTTCATTCCTCTTCTCTCTAGAGCATATCTCCACCTCTCCAGGGTCTCCTCCACCTGTTCCCTACTCTCACTACAGATCACAATGTCATCTGCAAACATCATAGTCCACAGGGCTCCTGTCTGATCTCATCTGTCAACCTGTCCATCACCACTGCAAATAAGAAAGGGCTCAGAGTTGATCCTTGATGTAATCCCACCACCACCTTAAATGCATCCATCACTCCCACCACAGACCTCACTGCTGTCACACTACCCTCGTACATATCCTGTACCACTCTTACATACTTCTCTGACACTCTCAACTTCCTCATACAATACCACAACTCCTCTCTAGGCACCCTGTCATATGCTTTCTCTGACCTATGTGACAAAAAACAGAGAAGAATACAACCCATAAATATCACATAGTGAAATTCCTGCTTATATACGCATATTCTATTTTCAGCATTAATCATTGGAGACAGATAGTTCAGTTATTAAAATTTAATGTTATGTGGTTGTACCATATCACAGTCACACACAAACCAATGTTTAGTCCAAAACAAGGAATACCAGTGAAGTAATGCATTGTTTCCCATGGAAAGAACAGGATGACTACACAATTTCAAGAGCAAACCTCTTGAAACACAACTTTTACAGTGGAAACACATAAATGATACTTGGTTCCCCCCCTAAAACAACAGGAAAATGACAGTTTGCACAAATCAAGGAATACCACATAATTAAATTGCTATAAATGTTTCCAAAACAATTATCACAAAATATGTGTACACATTTACAAAAGAAAAGTCAATATTATATGACTGCCAGCCACCTTTCACTGTGCCCAACAGTCCCCTAGAGATGTCTATGGTCTATCTTAGGAGCTTAACACCCCTATGTCATTGACAGTATAGTACAGTACATTTCCCTGAAATAACATAAGTGGAGTGTAAGATAACCAGTTGTAACAATAACACTTGTGATGAAAGTTAATAAGGGCTGTCTATATGAGAAAGTAAAATGCCTGCCAAAAATACCTATGCCAACAGTGAACTATAACAAGTGCATACAGATAAAGTTCTATTTTCTAAAACATATATGGTTTTGTGTGTGTGTGTGTGTGTGTGTGTGTGTGTGTGTGTGTGTGTGTGTGTGTGTGTGTGTGTGTGTGTGTGTGATACCCCTCAATCTGGAAACATCAAATATCTGGATAAAGGCCCATAAAAAATAGGTACAACTGGCAAAAATCTGTACGCTAATTAACATAAAATTTGCATACACAATGATGTAACCACACCCACTCCAATGGGTTGTGGAATACCATCTTTAAATGCAAACTAAAGAACAGACAAAATATGATCATGAAACACAAAATAAGCAGAACATCAGTGTTTTATTTATATTAATATTCTGACTTGTGCAAAACTAAAATACAATTTTCTTTTATAAAAATAAAATTAACTCCGGCCTTGCTTCAGCCTTCTTCATTAAAATTAAATAACACAAAATATAAACCTGAACAAAACTGCTCTGTGCATATTAACATTTGAACTTTTATAAAACTAAAATACAATTCTCTTACATAAACATAAAACTAACTAGTAGTAGTCTACCACACACATACAATTAAAATAAATACAATCTGTGCAAACATCTCACCCCCATTCCCCTCAGTAGTTTGAAGTATGTAATGCACAAGCACCAAAAGGAAACATTTCCCCCAATGATCCATCCCCATTCCCCTTAGCAGTTTCAAGTATGTAATGCACAAGCACCAAAACGAAACATTTCCCCCCTCCAGTGATCCACTAATAGTTAACTAAACTAACTACACACACATACACACACACACACACACACACACACACACACACACACACACACACACACACACACACAAACACACACACACCACTCACTCCGCTGACCATTCTGAGTCTAACGAGACTGCTGCTGCACTAGTCTGACAGTAAATTTAAAACAAATGGCTTGGGGTTCCTGGCTTGCCTTGATCTAAAGTCTAAAAGTAAACTAAAACCTTTACCTAAATTAAAAACAAAAATCAGTGCTGCTCTCAGTCGTCCATGTCCAGCTGACTCTTTGAATCTTTGAACTCTCTGATGCTGGTTGCTGCTGCAGTGGAACATGTTGCCAACTGTAAAGATAAACATAAGCAGTACAGTCACACTCACACCTTATAGCCTGTGCACAAAATATCCAAATTCCTAACTCTAAAATGTTTCAGAATCAGCGCACCAATCATACAGTGGCATAGTTAGAGTTTGTGACACCCAGGGCTGTCTTTGAATTTGCCTCCTATTTCCCCTCACAAAATCATGGTCATAAATGTCGTCCCTCCTGCAGCCATTTCAGTGCACCATTACTTGGCTATTTCTCCCCATTTACCATAAACACTATAATGTGCTTACTGTTTTATGCTTTACTTCTACAGTTATTATTTGGATTTAATTTAAAACTTTTATTTTAAATTTTATAGCACAAATGCTGATAAACATCTGCTAAACAAAGCAATACAGCCTCAGAATGAAAACAGATTTAGCATTAAAACTTCTTTGCCCTTGAAATTCACATTCATTGAAATGGCATTGAAACTCACATTCAAATGAAAATGCATCTGGCCAGTGGCAGATAAAGTTTACCTTTGTACTGTTTTCAAATCATAGGCCCCTTGCACAAATATTTAGGACCATGCAAACATACATGTGTTCTTTGATTCACATTCCTGATTGTATTAAATTATAATCCTTGTATAATACAGCACACATGTTAAAGTATGTTTTAAATTTATTGTTTTGAACATTTTTCCAATAAACAATGAAACAAAATCTATGAACCAATAATGACAAATCTGCCCAATTCAGAACATGTCCATCATAAAAACTCTACTCAGACTTCTGTCATTGCAATCAACCATTATCAGTAAATATGCACAATCTCTGCAGAAGTAAAAGTCATCTAAATAATTCCACATTAATGAGATCTGTAATTAATGAAGAGGTTGCTGCCAGCAAACAACTTTATATGTCATTGTTTCATCGACAAATAAAGTGCCTGTTGCCCTTGAAGGATAAATTGAGTATGTTACATTAAAAAGGTACTGTAAGCTGGTAATATTGCAATAGGGAATGGATGGCAAACCCATAACAGGTTCACAGTTACTAGGTATCTGGTCCAAAGGAGGGCATTCTGAGGACTGCAGCATTTACCTCCTTTAAAGTACAACACAGTACAGTATCAGCAATCCATCTACATACTAATGGAGTAGAACCCACAGCCTTCTGCATCAAAAGGAAGTATACTACCTGTTGTGCTACTAACAATGCTTTAAAATACTTTTGCACAATAGTGATATCATTTGCTAAACAGTTGCACGTTGCAAACAGACTTGGCAAAAGCAGCACTAAACTCTGCCCTTGAAGCTCTCAGCTCCTTGTAAGATGTACTTGGCACTCAACTATACATCTCAGCTTTGCAGCACAAGAAATCTGGAAAAAGCCAAAATGTATCGGGGGGGGGGGGACAGCCCAAAACCAGAGACACATTTTAAACATTGCTTGTATAATCTTATAAAGTTGCTGGAATAAAATGTTTTGAACTACCATGTGTTTCCTAAAAGATAGGAAGACTAAACCTTAAATGGTTGTCATTATTTAAAGGATTCAGTCTGCACTGATTTGTCAGAAAGCCACACATTTTAAGAGGAATAGACCAAAAGTATGAGTCAAGCTAAACATTCCAGACATTCTGTAGACTCAACAAGTGGTGGTAGGGCTAGAGAATTCAGGCTCTTATTTATTGTACTCAAGGTACAGGGTTTAAGCCTGGGTTACACTAACCACCAGGTATCCCTAACTGGGAATTTTACTTACACACACACACACACACACACACACACACACACACACACACACACACACACACACACACACACACACACCTACAAAAATCTGTGATCTTAGTTATCAAGTAAAGTAACAAGCAAATCAGACTGAACATTTAACAGGCAAATCTGTGATCTGTAGTAAAGCAAAGCACATACACATTATGTGAACCACCACCACTTAACAAGTAAAGTATCTGCAGTAAATCAAAGCAGATTGCAGACTGAACACTTAACAGGCAAATGTAAATCTGTGATCTATAGTAAAGCAAAGCACTTAAAAATTCCCTGAACTAAATTCATTACAATCCCATTTAAAAGTGCGTGCAGGCACAAAGGAGAACAGGATGTCTTTGCAACAATGCACATGCACAGATGTTTGTGACCAGACTGAACTGTTCTTAAAGAAGAATGGCCTTAAAAGCAAAACAGTATTTTTTGTTTTAATTAAATGTGACAAAAGTGCCACCCAGAGTGGACTGCCCCTCTTTTCCCCCTAGCTACATCACTGCTATCATAGAAACCATAACCATTTACAACCACAGGAAATATATTCAATAATTATTTCAGACAAATCTATATATTACATTTTCATCTGCTTTCTGCAGTGCCAATAACTAAAATAGAAAACCTTAACATCAGTGGTTTCAGAATCAGAGCAGCAAGTTAGCAACACACAATGATATAATGTCCACACAACATTAAGAGGTGGAGGAACTGGGGGAAGAAGTAGAACAAGCAGTGATATTTTCTCATGACTGCCGCTGACTGCTCTGAGTCTAACAATACTGCCGCTGCACTACATTAAATTTAAAACAAATGGCTTGGGGTTACCTTCCTGCCTTCCTTGCTCAAAAGTCTACTAACTAATTTAAAGTCTCTGACTAAATTGAAAACAAAAACCAGTGCTGCTCTCGGTCTTCTAGTTGACTCTGTCTCTGTGATTTGCTGAACTCTGATGCTGGCTGGTTGCTGCTGCAGTGGAAGTGTAGAACATGTTGTTTTCTGACCATAAAGATAAACATAAATTAAACAGACTACAGTCATACCCCTCTAGCTCTCAGCTGAATTCTGACAAGCTGGCAGGTTGCTCACAAAGCTGACATCATCACGCACACCCCTACACATGATGACATCAGCAAAAAATAAAAATAAAATGGGAAATTGGGAATTAAGGGGGCCACTCGAGAATTCGTGGCACCCCATTATTTGGACCTCAAAACTGGTAAATACTGAAGAATTCTTTACAGTTGAGAGGTAAGGTGTGCGTATATATTTTCTTTTCTTTTCTTTGTAACATGTTAACAAATATATCATGTAGTTGAAAAAATACACTCATACCTTAGCAGGATCAGAAGGCTTCTGTGCAGATAAGTCAAAATAAATAGCAATCTTCTGTGTTCTCCACATACACAACTCTCCTCACCTTCAAATTCCCTAACTACATGCTTACATTTTATAGAACAGATTAGGGCTTCTGAGCATGGTGAAGATGCAAATGAAGTGTGAACTCATTAGAAATCCCAAAAGTTTATATTCATGTATCAGGTGTAAACATGGTGTAGGCACTACCTCAGTGTTAGTTGCTAATGGATTGTAACTGTGAATGATTAGTGTTAGGAGAAGGAGCACACAGCAACAATTCAGACTACCTTTTCTGCAATGGTTGTGTCACCCAAGATATACATACAAAATGTAGAAATAACTGTAGCAGGCTTTTACATGGAAGTGAATAGCATACATTTCTAATAGCCAAACTCTACTGCCTTTGCAGAAAACTGTATTTTACTGTCATGTAATTTTATCATACATTTTAATGACAATGATAAAAAATACCACATAGACTGCATGTCTGAGAGTACAACACAGATAAGAGAAGAATAAACACAATACAAAGAAAAGATATAGTGGTGTTGGTGCAAACAGTATTCATAAATGGTTTCTCACTCATTGCACTAAATATTTAAACAACACATGTACAAATAACTGAGCATGTATGAGTGTTGTATGTCTTCTTGTTAATACTGTGGAGAAAATGGGACTTGCTTGTATGCACAATTATTTGCATTACTGCTGCAAAATTGTTCCTGTGGCAAAGAGAGATAAGACATCCCTGGTGCATTTTGTAGTTTCATTACCCAACCCAATCCATCAACCTAAAAAAAGACCAAACTACTACTTGTTTCACCAAGTATCTCTCTTATGAAAAGAACAAAATTTAAAGTCCTCTTTCTTTATAATACAACCATTGGAGTCACTTCTCATAGCAAACTCTTAGGGTTGATAGTGGATGATAATCTTACATTCCACCTGCATATAGAAAATTGCATAAGAAAAACTCATCAAAAACTAGGGATGCTTTACAGAGGCAAAAACTTTCTCACCAACGCAACTAAAACTACACTTGCCACTACCTACCTCCTCCTCATACTTCTTTATGGCATTCCCTTCCAGGTCTCACAAAAATTAAAATTTAATCAATGCTGTAACAAAGTTTTTAAAATTGCAGCACATACCCCTTTCAGAACCCACCACTGCATGGCACTGAAAAGCATAAATTGGTTAGAATACCAGCTAACACACACACACACACACACACACACACACACACACACACACACACACACACACACACACACAAAACTTCTTGCCACCTATAAAATTATCCAGCATCCATCTACCTGTCCAGCACTAAGAAACATTCTGCACAACTATATTCCCAGTCAGTCATTGCAATCCAGTGACCAAAAACTCCAGTCTGTTTACAAACCTAGCAAATCTGCTGAGCATTGTCTGTACTCATACAATGTTGCTAAGGCCTGGAACTCTTTACTTGTATCCATAAGGTATATACCCTTCTTCCCATCTTTTAAAATCTCTCTAATAACTTTCTAGCTAAAATCTGGCTTTGTTCTTCCTCAAAGCCAGGATAAACTATATACCTTAATGTCAACAAGTACCATTTCATTCATTATACCTCCTTACTCTTCCTTCTTTACTTACTGCTGTCTAATTCTCTTCCCTGACTTTCTCTCTAAATGTAACATAAGCCTGTTTTTCCCTCATTTCATATTGCAATTCCTATTTGTATTATACTAACCTACCTTTAATTTCTCTACAACTGTCTAAAATTTCTCTAAATATTAAATGATTGTTATATACCTTGTATTGATTCTTAACCAATGTATTCATATTATGTCTAATGTGTTATAATTATCTAAACTGAAGATGTTTTTGTTTTATTATTCAAAATTGTAAAATTATTATCCTTAAAATGCTTTTTAATGATTTGGAGCTTTTCTCTCTGGGCCTTTTCTAAAAATGGGCTTCTACCCTGTTGGAATTTCCTGATACTCAAATGTCAATAAAAATAAAAATAATTAGTCTGATAGTTCAAATCCAGACTTGTACAAAAATTTGTAGGGTGTGTTAAAAACTATTTTGTAATGTTGTTTATGTTTCTTTTTTTTAAATATTAATATTTACATGATGCCTGGCTTAACACAAATACTGTGAAATACAGAAATAAATTAAATTACTCAACATTCCTCTCTTACTGAAATAAAATAAAAAAATTATACCTGTCCCACAAAAAATGTTGTCACAATCATAGCACTCCACTTTGCACATAGGTTCATAAGTTGGTACTAGGCTATCGGCCCTAGGGCCTATACAAGCATAGCCATAACAATTCCCTGGCTATTTCTTCCCAGAATATTTACTTCCCTGAACCTCTGTCTAGCAGGGCGACTGATGTGATGCCCAAGGTGAATTTCCTATCTCCCATCCAATCATTAAAGTTCCTTTTGAAGAGGGCCAAAGAGGCGTTCTGCTTGACATGTATTGGCAGTCTATTCCAGAGTCTGGGGAGTATCTAGGTCAGGAACCTATCCCTCCAGCATGTTTTGTTCATTGTGATGACAAGGTTTAGATCCCTGGAGCATGCGGCGCTGAGGGATTGGGATTTCTTTAAGTGTAGCATGTCCAACAGCTCTGAGTTTGACATGGCCTTGTATGTTAAGCAGAGATAACCTCTGAGTAGATGATATGTGACAGAGTATAGCTGGAGTTTTTTATAGACGGTCAGCATAGGGCATCTGCTTTAGGCCTGTGATTCTTTTAGTGAGGTATTTCTGTGGCCTTTCCAGTTGTTGCAGATGTCTTGAGAGGTACATACCAAACAGGGATTTGTATTTTATAATGGGTCTAATGAGGGATGAATACAGTGGGAAAATGACCCCCTTTTTCTGGATGAAAAGCCCTTAGTTTTGAGGTATTCCACATAGAAGGATTTCCTGACTGTTGCGGTGATGTGGTTTTTGAAGGTGAGACCACTGTACACCTGTGTCCCTAAGTCTCTTATCATACTTTTGGTGTTTATTGTACTGCCACCTATGTGGTAATTCATGTGTACATGTTTTTTCCCAAAGGGGATAACTATACATTTCTTGGCACTGAGCTTGAGCCCATGACTCTGGCACCAAGCATCTGTTTCTGTAAGGTCTTTTTGTAGAATATCCTCATAATTTGGGGATTCAATAATGGCTCCCAGTTTGCAGTCATCTGTGAACTTTATTAGCCAGAGTCCCTTAGTGTTGGCCTGTACTTCAGAGAAGTAGATGCAAAACAAGAGCGGTCCCAGAACTGAACCCTAAAGTACTCCACTTGTCACTTGTCTGGAGCCAGATTTGGAGTCGGTTACTTTTACAGTGTGGGTTCTGTTAGTAAGCCAGTTGGCAACCCATCAAATGATGTAGGGATTAATGCCCAGCTCAGTAAGTTTATCTATGATTCTGGAGTGGGGGATGGTGTCGAAGGTCTTGGTGATGTCCAGATAGGCTGTGTGGTCTGCCTTACCCTAGTCCACAACTCTGGAGACTGATTTGAAGAAGTCAGTCAGGTTCAGGAGACAAGATCTGCCCTTCTCGAACCAAGACTGGGTGGGGTCCAGTGTTTGAAGGTTGCCAATGTCTTTGTTTATAAGTTCCATGATAATACGTTCTATGGCCTTGCAGATCAGGCTCATCAGACTGATGGGTTGGTAGTTTCCAGGATCCAAGGGGTCTATATTGCAACATCGAATGCTAAAAACAGCAAATGATGTTACATCGACACATTTTCAGTGAAAGCTGAAAATGTCGAATCCACAGAACAGCGATTTCTTTCCTAGGGAAAGAAATTGCTGTTTCAACCCTCACAAAAAAAACATTACACACTTCCAAACACATACACACATACCCAATTCTAATTATACCCCCCCAAAAAAACAGTAAACAACTAAATACACATATGCACATAACCCAACCATACATTTAACGAAAAAAAAAAACAGTAAACATTTTAAGCCATATGCACTTACCTTAACCCACACCCTAACCCTAAGGTTAGTAACTCTCGCACATTTACATAAATAGCTCCAAACACATACACACTTACCTTAACCCTAATTCTACCCCCCCAAAACAAAAGAAAACAGCTGAAAACACATACACACGTAACTCAACCATACATCTAACACAAAATATAAAACAGTAAACACTTTCATACATATGCACTTACCTTAACCCGCACCCTAACCCTAAGGTCAGTAACTGTTGCACAATCACACTTGGGATCTATACCGGAGAAGCGACCACACTACACTTCAGAAAACAGCAAAACAATGAAGTTGTCAAGTGAATTCTTTCCCAGGGAAAGAATTCGCAGAACAGCCACTTCGCTGTTTTGCCTGTTCGCTCTACATGTTTAGACGAAAATGCATTCAACATAATGCATTTTTGTTGTACTCATAGGAACCTGATCCAAGGTGGATAACCCCTTGTGGAGTGGGATAACTGTAGCTGTGCACCACTCAGTGGGCATGAATCCTGAGGTGAGGCTATGATTAAGCATGACACTTGGATGAGGTGCTAGTTCATTTTGTAGTTCATGTAGTACACAGCCTGGAATGTCATCTGATCCCATGGATGCTGTATTCTTAGCTTTGGAGAGTGTGGTTTTACCTGTGTCGCCATTATTAAATGTTTTGTCTCGACACACTTGATTCAGTCCAATTGGCTGTGCAACATTACTGCATTGTTATCACCTATCTTCATTGTGGTGACAGTCTAAATTCATATAATATTCTATCCATGTTCATTTTGCAGTGCTGAAGAAGTGGATAGCTATGATTCATTCCTAATTCCCATCTGCACATTCGTATATTGCTTTCCATTTGTTCTTCCCCCTGCTTTCCCTCCATTTCAACACAGTCCTATCTACCCAATTTTCACACCATTAATCTGGTAAAAAAATAGAATCACACACCACATACATGTCAGAAATGCCCCACTAATGAAGCCCTTCACTTTTTGTCCTCTCCATTTGCTCATAGTTTGGCATCACCCACCAGTGCCGAGCTACTGTGAATGGCTCTTCATGTCCTATGGCATGGTATGGTTACCTCCACGCTATGCTGATTAAACTCAGGGCACTAAGGAAATACACAGTTAAAGCAGAATAAAGACAGTCATATTAAATATTTCCTGTAATATTTATGTATACTGATGAATATATAAAAATGCCAATCCATATGTGAATTGTTGACATAAATAGAGTGGTGTTTGCAGGTACTTTACTGTAGTCATTCCCAAAAATTATCACATACAATTATTTAATTACGTCCTTCAGACATAAATTAGATTGAGCTGGTTTGAACCATCTACCATCTGTGCTTAGAATAAGAACTCACTGTTGTTACACCTGCTGCCACAGAGATGGCTAAGAAACAGGTGTTTGTATTACACTCAGTACTGTTCAAAGTACTCCCTGTCATGCTTGACTACTTAGCATGTTTGTGCAAAGGATGGCAAACCAATAGAACTATTATTATTTTCTCAATAAAGAAAACAGCCATGTTTGCTTGGGGCTTTACTTTGTGCAAATGGGGAAAGCAGTACTAAAAATCTTTGATGTCATAAAATTTATTTGCAATATAAACCACATTATGAACACCACAGTATCTGTCAACTATTTCTACCCTAGCCCACGTGCATTAACACTTCTCAAGTTCATGTAGTTGTCATTCAATGTGAATCTTGCAAGGGCAAACACTCTGCCATCAATCTCACAAACCAGCCACTTGGTAATGTGTTATGGAAAGAGCTGATTGGCATGAATTAGTATATTTATTGCCCTGTTACTCTTCATCCCATTATAATGCATGTAAAACACAAACAAAGGTAAGACACCTGTCACTGACTGAACACATATTTACTCAGACTCATGTGTGCCCTGCACTCATGCACTTGAAAATGGGTATGTCAGTAGTAGTTCCCAAAAGTCAACTACACTACAGAAATAAATAATACACCTGCATTGTTATATCATCTAAAGCTTTATACTGACAATGCACATTAATATTGTCTCATACAGTTCTTAATGTGGACATTCACAAATATGAACACATACACAGTTGTACCTATGCTGATCACAAAACCTATGTGTTATATGTTGTAATAAGTGTAATGTAGACAACATACTGAGAAACAGCTGCATATGTCCCAATTTTGCTACTTGCATTTATGACAAAGGGAGATACTGGCAGCATAGCTATCTGGAATTTTGTAAATAATTATATGTCATTTGTGAATATCAACATGATCTGTATAAGATGCTTGTGTTACAAATGTATTAGAACTGTATAGCATGTGTATATCAAACATCTGCACAGATATGTGTGTTAAACAGGTATTTTATAAACTGCTTCTGCTTAAAATGTAACCACAGTGTGCCCTACTGGAATATAACAGAAATGTACATGCACTATTGTAACTGTTTAAATGTATATATTTTAACAGTGGAAACTGGAATACAGGAGGTTAACTTCAGAAAAATAGCTGAAATTAAATGACTTTATAGGCCATGCCTGAGACATAATGTATGTGCTGAGAAGCTTTCTGTATTGTCTTCAGATTGAACTAATTACTACCTCTAAAATATGAAGGGATGCAATTGTTTTATGACTTCCAGCATCTGACAAAATCTGAGGTCTATGTATTTTCACAGGTAGATGCTAAATACTGCCAGCTTCCAGCAGTAGGGGTTCCACCTGGGATAGATTCAGATGACAAGAAATTATGTCATTCTGCAAGCTACCCCAGCAGTAATATTTGAGACATTAATTTGAGAACTCTCTGACAGAGACAGTGCATTCTCTATTCTGTCTTGGACATGACAAGAACCACTTACCACATCTGCCTTACTCTGATGAAGTAAGTTACCATTCTGCTCATCTTCCGAGCAGTTGGCTACTGAGATTCACCTGCATAAATCAACTGACAAAAGCTGATTTAAGTATACTTTTATCTGCACTTATTTAAGGTTAGAAATTTGTAGATAACTGTTTCACTTGAATACTGTACACCCTGTCTATCTGCAGTTAGTTTCCTGAAGTGTGAAAAAGTATAGCCATCTGGATACACTGAAAGTTGTTAGACTGCTTTTGAAATTCTGTGTTAACTCAGCCTGGGGGTTTCTGCCTGCATTATAATCTATGCTGGTCACATTTTTTAACCATTCTGCTCATCTTCCAAGTGGATGGCTGCTGCGATTCACCTGCATAAATCAACTGACAAAAGCTGATTTAAGTATACTTTTCTCTGCACTTATTTAAGATTATTTAAGATTAAAAATGTGTACATAATTGTTTCACTTGAATACTGTACTCCCTGTCTAGCTGCAGTTAGTTTCCTGAAGTGTGAAAAAGTGTGGTCATCTGGATACACTGAAAGTTGTTAGACTGCTTTTGAAATTCTGTGTTAACTTAGCTTGGGGGTTTCTGCTTGCATTATAATCTATGCTGGTCACATTTTTTAATCATTCTGCTCATCTTCCAAGTGGTTGGCTGCTGAGATTCACCTGCATAAATCAATTGACAAAAGCTGATTTAAGTATACTTTTCTATGCACTTATTTAAGATTAGAAATTTGTAGATAATCATTTCACTTGAATACTGTATTTCCTGTCTAGCTGCAGTTATCCCCCCCCCCCGTTCTTGTTGTGGTATTAATTTTGGTGGCTTTGGAATTACCCACCCCTGCTGTAAATCTGTTTTTGGACACTCCTACTGGGCCCATCTCATTTGCTCTTTCAACTGACTACAGTGAGATCATATTTTGATTTCAGACACTCCTACCAGTCCCATCTCCTCTGCTGTGTACAGAGAGCACTTGGGAAGTTCATCCCCTACAGCATTTTAATCTACTCTGTTCCCTCCCTCTCCACAAAAAAAAAAAAAAAAAAAAAAAAATTACTAAATAGTTTTTGAGCTGCTCTTACATAACTGTCTTCTATCTTAATACCTATTCTGTGTGCTTTTAAGTGTTCAAGTGCTCTTATTTGATTTTTCATAAACTTGTTGTCATTTTTAACTTATCTGCATTTATTTAAACTGTATTTGCCTTAATATTGCTACACACTCAAGTGTGCTAGCTTGTACTGCATTTAAAGTGTTTTTGCTACTGTCATTAGTTCATTCTTTCTACTACAGAGAGAACTTTTTGAGAAAGCCAACCTACTTAACTGAAAAAAAAAAAGTAATAATAATGTATATATATATATATATATATATATATATATATATATATATATATATATGAAATATAAATTCCAAGTTTGTGATACAGATTTGCTGTATCCAGGACTATTTGTAAGCTTCTGTGCCCCCAAGCCTTTCTGTGTTGGAGGGAAGCCTTCTAGCTTATCAGTGGGAGTGGTAAGCACTAGGTAGCCTATCTACAACAAGATCCAGATCCAGATTCTTAGTTTTAGCACTTGAATTTGCTTATTCATGCTCAGCACGTGTTCAGAACATGTAGTAAGCACTAAATAAACTGCAAATTACTACAGCATTCAACCTTCCTTATTACCCAGAGAAAAACAGTTTTTGTACTTACTTTCCTCACTTGCTTAGAGAGAAACAGCTCTTGTACTCACTTTCCTCACTTGATTAGAGGAAAACAGTTTTTATTCAGGGGCATCTTGGGGCAATGCAGCAATTGCCTCATGTACACAGACAACCCTCTCCTCCTACCACCCAACACTACACAACCTGTGAGAGATGCACTTATCTAGCCAAACTGGAGGTAAAGCTCTCTCCAACCAAGACTGAACTTAACAGTCAAGAGGAGAAGGTAAACACTTGCACCACACCACACTCATCACATAGTCCCACTAAATGTACACCACCAAAATCCACACATAGAAGCACAAAAAAATTTGAGGAGGCTCTCAATAATAACCTGCTCAAGCAGCAGAGACCTCCAAAGCAGAAACACAAGCAACCTTCCCCCACCAACACAATTCAAATGACACATAGCCCACAGACTCAGTGTGCCACTCAACCACAGCCCATAAGGCAAAACAACGTATCCAACAGACTAGTCCTATGTGACTCTACAGTCAGGCACACTGTTGTCCCACTCACCAGGCTAAACAAGGAGAGGGTTACTGTCAGCTGCCTGCCGGGTGCCAGGATCCGACACATAACACATGCACTCAGGTCACTCCACAACAAATTCAAATATGACTCTGTGATTGTCCATGTTGGTATGAATGACCTGAGACATACCTCCCTGGACTACATGAAAAGAGACATGGAAGAGCTCTCCGATCTTGTAGCCCAGGCAGGTATGACCCTAGCCCTGAGTAGCATCCTGTCATCACCCAGAATGATACCGCAGTATAAGGACAAAATGATAGACTTCAGCAATTAGCTAAGCTTCCGGTGTCATTCTAAGGGGATCCAGTATCTGTCTGCCTGGGACAACATGGTCGACTGACCACAGTGCTTTGCCAGAGATGGCCTGCACCTGTCACGCCTGGGATTCCGTATACTGACAAAAGCTCATGCTGCCGCTATAGTGCCTTTTTTAAGCAAGGTTCAAATGACAAATTCACCAGCGTAACAGGAACAGGCAAGCAAAAACTGAGGGTAATGCTACTCAATGCTAGAAGTCTAAATCTCAAAATGCACTCACTCGAGGCACTCCTTAAAATGGAGAACATCAGTATCTGTGCAGCGACTGAGATCTGGTTTGAGGCTTCAGAGAGCACCCCTGCATTATCAGGCTATAAGTCATACCACACTTTTCGGCCATCTAACCTGAACTGGAACACCAAAGGTGGAGGTGTGTCTATATTCATTAAGGATATCCACACCTCCAAGCTAGTTGCTTAGCATAATGCATCCGAGGTTATTCAAGTGCAACTAACTCTGGGAAAATTACAGTCCAAATTGTAGCTTGCTACAGATCCCCCACCATGTCCTAGGATTCCTACTCCTCTTTTCTTGATATACTAGAAAATATTAGGGTTCAACCAAACACCCTAATATTGGTTGATTTCAACTACTCCCACCATTAACTGGGAAAACTACTCATGTACCAACTCCTTCGCTCAGCGCTTTCTGGAATTCATAAATTCCAATGGCCTGGATCAACTTATCCACACCCCACCAGGGGCAACAATATCCTAGACCTAGTCATTACCAACATGAGTGACTGGTGTTCCACATCTGAAGTCAACTCCTCATTGGTCAGATACAACCATAAGCTAATCACCCTAGATATCCACATCACACCCCCACCCCCCATTAAGGAAACCATGGTAAAAATTTTCTCCAAAGTCAACTTCATGCTTCTTAAGACAGAAGTGTTGAACTTCATGACACCCATGCAGATGGACAATACAGTTATGACTGCTGAATCCTACACAATGCACTCTATAAGCACTTACACGAGTGCATGGATTGTGCTATCCCAAACAGAACCAAGACACTATCCACCAAAAAAAGGAAGCCAATCTGGTAGTCCCCTGCCATAAACAAACTCTACAACAGAAGGAAGAAACTGTTGCAAAAGAGAGTAAAATCCCATGAGTGGAGGAGCTCCCTGGTCAGCCTCAGTAAGAAACTGAGATCCCTTATAAGATCCTCCAAAGCTAGCTACGAAAACGAAATCACCACTGATTCTAAGGACAACCACAAAGCATTCTATAGCTATGTCAAGAATCTCAATGGCAACACCCAGATCTGCTCTGAGTTACAGCACAATGGCACAAAAATTACAGAACCAACTGATATTACCAGCATCCTGGCAGATAGATTTGGTGCTAACTTTACCCCCTCTCACCCCCTAAAGGGCCCATATCTATACAGGAAGAATGCAGAGTCCCTGTAATCACAACTACACAGGTAAAAGCAGCACTTTCTAAAGCCAAAAACACAGCATCCATGGGAACAGACAACATCCCAGGCTGCGTTTTACATAAACTTCAGAACAAACTGGCTCCCCACCTATGCACCATGTTCAATCATAGCCTCATGTCAGGCTTTATGCCCACTGAATGGTGCACAGCAACAGTTATCCCACTTCACAAAGGGGGAGCCACCACTGATCCCGGGGACACTTGGATTTTATTGATTCTTGTTTTTTGGCTTATTTTGGACTTTTTTTCCATCACAACATTGGTTTTTAAAGGACATTGATTTTATTAAATACTTGTTTGAGGATGCTGACATTTTTCCTGAACCGTTTTTTCTTGTTTTTCTGATCCCGGGAACTATCACCCTATTAGCCTGATGAGCCTGGTCTGGAAGGCCATGTAACGTATCATCAGGGAATTAATAAACAAAGACATTGGTAACCTCCAAACTCTGGACCCCACCCAGTTCGTGTTTGTGAAAGGCAGATCATGCCTCCTGAACCTGGTCGACTTCTTTCAGGTAGTTACCAAAGCCCTAGACAAGGGTAAGGTGGTTCACACAGCCTATCTTGACCTCGCCAAGGCTTTTGACACCATCCACCATTCTGGAATTATAGCTAAACTCACCAAACTAGGTATAAATCCCTATGTCACAAGATGGGTTGCCAACTGGCTCACTGATAGAATCCACACTGTAAAGGTTGCAGACTCCAAATCTGACTTCAAACCAGTGACAAGTGGAGTACCACAGGGTTCAGTCCTGGGACCTCTCCTGTTTGTTATCTACTTCTCTGAAGTACAGGCTAACACAGAAGGCCCCTGGCTAATGAAGTTCACAGATGACTGCAAACTAGGAGCTATAGTCGAGTCCCCAGATGATGAGGACATCCCACAGAAGGGCCTCACTGAGACAGATGCCTGGTGTCAGAGCCATGTCCTCAGATGATGAGGACATCCCACAGAAGGGCCTCACTGAGACAGATGCCTGGTGTCAGAGCTATGGCCTCAAGCTCAATGCCAAAAAGTGCATTGTTATCCCCTTTGATAAAAACTCTGTACCCATGAACTACCACATAGGTGTCAGTCTTCTTAATGCAAAATTTGTGATAAGAGACCTTGGGACCCAGGTGGACAGTAGTTTCTCCTTTGATAATCACATTGTCACAGTAGTCAGGAAATCCTTCTATGTGGCACACCTCATCATAAAAGGGTTCTCATCCAGGAAAATAGAGGTCATTGTTCCCCTCTACTCGACACTCATTAGATCCATTATAGAGTACAATGCCCCTTTTAGAATGTACCTCACAAGATATCTGCAGCAGCTGGAAAGGCCACAGAAATACCTCACAATGAGGATTACTGGCCTCAAACAGATGACCTCCACTGACCATCTCAAAAAACTCCAGCTTTATTCTGTAGCATATCACCTACTCCGAGGCGATCTCTGCCTAACATATAAGGCTATGTCAAACCCAGAGCTGTTGGATAAGCTACACCTAAAGAAATCCCTATCCCTCTGAGCTACACATTCTAGGGACCTAAACCTTGTCACCACAATAAACAGGACATGCTGGAGGGATAGATTCCTGTCTCAGTGACTTCCCCTACTCTGGAACGAGCTACCCATCTATGTCAAGCAAAGTTCCTCGTTAACACTCTTTAAGAAAAATCTTGATGAGTGGATGGGAAAAAGGAAATACACCCTGGGGACAACTTCTGTGGCTCTGCTCGACAGGGGCACAGGAAATTAACTTTCTTGGGTTGGCGTAAACCAGGGAAATTTGTTGGCTAGGCTTACTTAGCCCCTTGGGCCAATAGCCTAGTACCTACCTATGAACCTACAGAACAGTATAATTCTCTTGGATATAGTGAGGAATATAGCAAAGCTTAGTTTAGATAGTTTTCTTTTTTTATTTGAGACTGTTCTGCAGTGTTGTTTTAAATGTTTCCTGTGATTTTGAACTCTGATGTGACTGTGACTATATATTGAGTATTTTCTTGTTCTTTTATTATTTATTATTAAATATATTTAAACCTTTCATTGTGGCTGATCACTCTAAAAAATATTTAAGTTTGAGAGTGCTTGCATATTTATTTGGTGACACTGTGTGGACCACTCCTAATAGCCTTGCTCTTGGTCTAACTACCATTTGTATTAATATTACACAGTAAGACTGGACACTCTTTGTTAAGGGCCTTAAAGTAGCTGATAAGGAGTTGGCTGGTGTCAGTGATAACTACCTTATAGTCTGGGCTAGTAAACCTGTGCCATCATTTCCCAAGTGTGTGCATGTATGTATATCAAACCTCAAAGTGTGTGTGTGTGTGTGTGTGTGTGTGTGTGTGTGTGTGTGTGTGTGTGTGTGTGTGTGTGAATGTGTCAGCTACTTGGGCAGGGACACAAAGCACTGGTTGGACAGAAAGGGTGCTGGAGGTCTTAACTTGGCCACTCAGCTGAGATCTCAACTCTATAGTTGTGCCAGTGGGTAGCCTTATTGGGTATCTGGAGAAACACAGACAAACCAGTCCTGAACTGACTGTGGTCTCTGTGTGATCTAAGGAAAATTATACTTGATGCAGAGTGCTGCATCTGGAAATACTGTGTGTGTGCCTAGTATCTTCTCAGTGTATGTTCTCAACTGGTGCCAGTGGTTAGGATTGAGACTCCTTGATTACTGGCCCAGTGGTGGGTCATCACATCATTGGTTGGTAGTGGTGGGATTTCCACATATTGGGATTCAGTGGTGTGGATATTGAACTCCTGTAGCCTGTAAACAGTGGTCACTAAAGAAGGTGTTTGTATCCTCAAGCAGCCACATGGTAGACATTCATAGTTTTATATCACAATAGTTTTATTTATTTTTTGTTAGATTAATTAGTCAGGGAGAGCAGGCAAGGATGTCAACAGAGGAGTATGGCAAGCTGACAAGGAGCCAGTTGGTTGAGATGTGCCACGACAAAGGATTGGTGTATGCCAACCTGACTAAAGAAGAAATTATTGCAACCTTAGTCACAGCTGCATCACAGACCAGCAACCAAGAAGATGACCAGACTGGCCTTGTGGATGTACACCTCAGAAAATGGACAGTTCATCCTTTCTGCAGAGGACTTAAAAATCCATCTAGAGGTAGAAAGACTTGAACTGGAGGCCAAATGGTTAGAAATAGAATCAACAGAGAGACTGAAGGAGGAGAAACAAATGGAAATAGAATCAGAGAGACTGAGATGTCTGGATGCCGAAGAAAATGACAGGCAGCGGCAACATGAAAAGGAGTTGCTGACTCTTCACCAGGGTTATGGAGTTAATGCGGAAGGGAGTAACTGAACCCGAGAAGCAATAGAGGTCAGTATATTTCTTACATACTATACAGAGGGTGATAATTTTGATAGTTTTGTTTATATGTTTGAAAGGGTATGTTTGAAAGGGTATGTAAACAGTATAATGTTGAACAAAGGCTTTGGGTATGGTTCCTGACCCCCTTACTCCACGGTAAAGCTGTAACTGCTGCTTCTGAATTGTCTGATACTGATTGCTTAAATTATAATACAGTTAAAATTGTTTATTAGACTGTTTTAAGTTAACACCTGAAGCTTACAGAAAAAAGTTTTGTGAGCATACACACTAGGCAGATGAAAGTGTGTGTGAATACATTGCTGAGCTAAGCACTTATTTTCATAGATGGGTGAGTTGGTGTCAGGTCGCCACTTTTGAAGGGCTGGCAGAATGTTTGGCGAGGGAACAAGCCCTTGGCCTTTTGTCTGAGGACATAAGAGTCTGGTTGACGGACAGGGAATGCAATGCTGACAATGAGTTTGGGAAAAAGGGGGCCTATACTTAACAAACAAGGCATTACTGGATAGGAAAGGGATACCCAGTGCTGCACATGAGTCTAACCAATGGTGGGCAGCCTAAACTGCCCCAACAGAGTCCACAAGTAACAGGGAAAGCCTCTAGTTCAGGTACATGGCCAGGATCAAGGGTTAAATGTTTTAACTGTAACTAGGGGGGCCATGTAGCATATATATGTCCACAGAGGCAAGGTGGGGAACAAAATTGGGAGAGCCAGTAAGTGGGAATGACAAAATGGCAACACTAAACTGTCTGGAGACAAAAAGGTACCAAACTACCACAAGAGGTTATATCCTATCTTAGTAGATGAGAAACAGGATACTGCTAAGAGAGACAAAGCCTCTGACCCAACCACTGTGAAGCTTGCAATGGTTAAAGAGAAGCACTACTTGCTTGGGCAGTCTAATCCAGTCAAAGCTTTAAGAGGGACCCCATTCCAAATACCTTTGGCTAGGATTCACCTTGATGGGTGGGTGGCAAAAGAAGCAAGCAAGTAGATGTGTTTGAGGGTATCCCTGCAGATGTTCTGATAGGCAAAGATATTGATGATGCAGTACCTTGTGTGCATGCAATTACATAAAGTCAGACTTGGAGACAAGTATGTGGATCTGGTAGCCTGGGGGCCCAGATAGACTGCACACTTGAAGCCAGGACTGATGAGGTGGTTACTTCAGGGAGGAAGCTACCTTGTAGCAGTGAGACTGAAAGTGATCCATAGCTGCTTGTGGGTACTGATGTTTCATTGGACAGAGTGACTGCAAAGGCAGAGGTAAGTAGTAGTACCCAGGCTGACAGTAAGGCACCGCTGTCAGAAGATACCAGACTTCCTGTGGAAGGGGAACTGGTAAGGGTTACCAAGAGATAGTGTAGACAGGCTCAGCTCTCAGACCTTACATTGCAAGGCAGGAGGGAAGTAGCCAGGGAGGTGCCTGATTCTCAAGGAAAGGGGGAATCTGTATACTGGGACAAAGGGTTACCATAACGAGAATGGACTCCTGAGGGAGGGCTAGAGGGTGAGAGAACACAGCAGTTGGTAGTGCTCAGTCTACCATCTGGCACTTCTAGTCATAGCCCATGACATTCCTTTTGCAGGTCATATGGCAAAAAGCGTACAAAGAGACGTGCTATGCAGAAACTTCATTGGCCTAGGAATTCCAGGGATGTAACAGGGTACTGCAGGACCTGTGAGCAATGCAAAAAGGTAGGCAAAGCAGGAGAGAAGGTGTAAGCTCATTTGATGTCTTTGCCTGTGATTCAGGAGCCATTTCAGAGGGTAGCTATGGATATTGTGGGTTCACTGAGTACCCCAAGTTCCACAGGAAAGAAGTATATCTTAGTGGTAGTAGAGTACGCTACCATTATACCCTGAGGTGGTGGTTCTGTGTTCCATTGAGTCAGAAAAGGTGGCACATGCTTTGTTACAGCTTTTCAGCAGGGTAGGTTTCCCAAAATAAATACTGACTGATACAGGTGCCAATTTCATGTCAGACATCCTGGCTTGCCTGTGGAAACACTGTGAAGTGAAGCACCTAAAGACCACCACCTACCATCCCCAGAATAATGGTCTGGTGGAGAGGTTAAACTCTACACTAAAGACCATGCTATGAGCATTTGCAAGTCAGTTTAAGAGGGAGTGGGACAAATATTTGTCACATCTGTTGTTTGCTTACAGAGAGCTGCCCCAGGAATCTGCAGGCTTTTTGCCCTTTGAGTTGTTGTGTAGGCATAGGATGAGGGGACCTCTAGATTTGATTTGTGATAATTGGGAGGGTGGGTGCGAATCCCACAATTAGTCTGTTGTGACATATGTCCTAAACCTCAGGACAAAGCTCAGAGAACTAGTGGGCTTGGCCCAGGAGAACCCTGTAGAAGCCCAACAGCAGAAAAAGTTCTGGTATGACAGGAATGCTCGAGCTAGAGAGTACGCTGTGGGGAAGCAGGTTATGGTTCTCATTCCTGTTAGACACAACAAACTGCAGGCAGCTTGGGAGGTACCCTTCAAAGTGGTAAGGAAGGTCAATGATTTTATCTACATGGTAGAACTGCTAGGCAGGAGGCAAGGGCACAAATTGTATCATGTTAACATGATGAAACCTTACCATGATAGAGAGGTCCTTGTGTTGAGTATTTGCAGTGGATGGCAGGAGTCTGGGGGGGTCTGGTTACTGATCTCCTCAGTGAGGCTCAGACTGAGACCTCAGTGGAAAGGGTAGTGATGTCCCAACAGCTATCTCCTATCCAGGTTTGAGAAATCTGAGCAGTGTTACTAGAGTTTGGGAGCATGTTCACTGGGAAATTATGGTGTACCTACCTGATGGAGAACTATGTGAATACAAAACCCCAAAGGCTTATCAAGCATGCTCCTTCTAGGGTGTCTGAGAAAGTCAAGCAGACTCTGAGGGAAGAGATACAGGAAATGTTGGAACTGGAGGTAATCCAGGAGTCCAGCAGTCCCTGGGCCTCCCCAGTGGTGGTGGTACCAAAGAAAGATGGCAGCACCAGGTTCCATGTAGACTACAGGAAATTAAATAGTCACACAGAGTCAGATGCTTACCCCATGACTAGGACCAATGAAGCCTTAGAGCCGCTGGGTGGGGCTAAGTATCTTACCACTATTGATCTTACCAAGGGCTACTGGCAGGTGCCCTTAACTCCCAAAACTAGAGAGAGGTCAGCCTTTGTGATTCCATTTGGCTTGTATGAGTTCACAAAGATGCCCTTTGGATGTAAAGTGCCCTAGCAACTTTCCAGAGGTAGGTAGATCATATCCTATCAGGATATTTTGCCTTTGCTTACCTGGACAATATTACCAGCTACAGCTATTCCTGGCAAGAGTACCTTCAGCATGTCAGGGAGGTGCTGGGAAGACTACAGAGGGCAGGGTTCACCATTAAGCACAGTAAGCATTAAGTGGGTATGGCAGAGGTCTGCTACTTGGGACATAGATTGGGGAGTTATAAGATCAGGCCAGAACCTGTCAATGTGGAAGCAGTTCAGGCATGGCCCACCCCTTTTACCAAAAAGCAAGTGAGGGCATTCTTACAGTATGAAGTATGAAGGAATGCAATTGTTTTATGACTTCTAGCATCTGCCAAAGACCTGAGGTCTATTTTCACAGGTAGATGCTAAATACTGCCAGCTTCCAGCAATGGGGGGTTCACCTTGGATGGAGTCAGATGACAAAAAAATATCCCATTCTGCAAGCTATCCCAGCAGTAACATTTGAGATATTAATTTGAGATCTCTCTGAGTGAGACAATGCATTCAGTATTCTGCTTGGACCTGTCAAGAATCATTCACCATACCTGCCTTGCCCTGATGAAGAAAGTTACTATGGAACAGTATAATTCTCTTGGATATAGTCAGGAATATAGCAAAGCTTAATTGGGATATTTTTCTTTATTTATCTGAAACTGTCCTGCAATGTTGTTTTAAATATTTCCTGTGACTCTGAACTCTGATGTCACTGTGATTATATACTGAATATTTTCTTGTTTTTTTTTTTTATTAAATATATTTAAACCTTTCATTGTGGCTAATCTGTCTTGAGATATTTACATTTTGAGAGGACTTGCATATTTATTTGGTGACACTGTGTGGGCTACACTTTATAACCTTGCTCTTGGTCAAACTACCACTTGTATTAATATTAATATTACACAGCAAGATTGGACACCCTTTGTTAAGGCCCTTAAAGTAGCTGATAAGGAGTTGGCTGGTGGCAGTGAAAACTACCTTATAGTCTCGGTAAAAGGGGGCATAGCTAGTTAACCTTTGCCTGCCTTTCCCAGGTGTGTACATATGTGTAAATCAAACCTCAAAGAGTGTGTGTGTTAGCTACTTGGGCAGGGACATGAAGCACTGGTTTGACAGAGAGGGTGCTGAAGGTCTTGGCTTGGACACTCAGCTGAGATCTCTACCCTATAGCTCTGCCAGTGGAGAGCCTTATTGGGGATCTGGAGAAAGAGGATGGAGAAACCATCCCTGAACCTACTGTCATCTCTGTGTGTTCTTAAGGGAAATTGCAATTGATACAGTGAGCTGCATCTTTAAATACTGTGTGTGTATCTGTTATCCTTCCAGTGTACATCCCACACTAGTGCCAGTGGTAAGGATTGAGGCTCCTTGATTACTGGTCTAGTGGTGGGTGGTCACAGCATTAGTGACATATTTTTTATCTACTTTGAGAAGCTGTCTTGGAAAGTATATGTATACATTAGAAACACAACAGGAAACACAAAATCCCCACTTTGCACATCACTCTCATAACAGGATATGTTACCCACATCATATAATGATGATGGCACCATCTATAAAGACTATATTAACAAAGCAAAAACATACCTCAGGCATGGTGCAATCACTAAATACTGTGTTTTGTAGTTGGGAACACAATATGTGCATGTGGGTTAAATTACCACCTCAACCGCATTATGTATGCGTGTCTCTTTGTATGTGTAAGTGTGTGTGCATAGTTAGATGGACATCTGTCTGTATCTACTATCATCAATCCAGTCCCATGCAGAATTAATATCTTGCCAGTCATTCATGCCTACCCAGCTATTTCATACAGGGCTTCCAACATCTTTTGATGATGTTGTCCACTATAAATTTTCAAGCATCAGTATAAAAGTCAGACTTGTGCCATGGCATTTGCATTAAGTACTGAGTTCTTTAGCTGGTGTAACTAGTTAGATAGGGGATTTAGTCACACTGCAATCAACTGGTGTGTGTGTGTGTGTGTGTGTGTGTGTGTGTGTGTGTGTGTGTGTGTGTGTGTGTGTGTGTGTGTGTGTGTGTGTGTGTATGTCTGTGTGTAGTCAGAAGAGAATGAGTCTGTATCCTACTAACAGCAATCCAATCACATAGAGAACAAATGTTTTGACAGTCATACATGCCTACACATCCATTTCATACAGGCCTCTCAACATCTTCTCTCAAACATCCAATGATGATTTTGTCTACTATAAATTTCCAGCAACAGTACAAAAGTCAGACTTGTGCTGTGCTGGGTCTATATTAGATGAACGAATGCTTAAAATGTTGAGTATGACATGCTTGGCAGCTTTTACGTGAACATTCATCTAAGCGAAACCCCAGAATATCGAAACAAGGAGTTTTGAAAAGTTATAGTTGGCCAGCCATCAGGAAGCCAATGTCTGATGGCTACACTGCACTATACATCATTACAACCTCCCCCCAAAAAAACAAAACAAATCAACAAACAAAATAAAGTGGATGGCTTTGCCCCCCACCTCCCAACATGAGGGGCTGTGCCCCCTACACCACCCCTACTTAAATATACCTACTTCGAGAACACACCACATTGGAGGACTGTCATAACATTACATAGGTGAACATAGAGACTGCACCACAGTGAAGGACTGTAAAAACAGCGAGACCGAGTGAATGTTCTGATGTCAGCCATTGGCTTCCTCATGGCTGGCCAACTGTAACTTTTTGAAAGTCCTTATTTTGACAGTCTCGGGTTTTGCTTAGATGAACGTTTGCTTAAAAGCTGTCGAGCATGTTGTACTTGACATTTTAAGCATTCGTTCATCTAATACGGAACCGCTGTGCCACTTATGTTAAGTACTGAGTTCTCTAGCTTGTGTAACTAGTAAGGTAAGGGTTCTAATTTCACTGCAGTCAACTGGTGTGTGTGTAGTCAGAGAAGAATAAGTCTGCAACCTACATGCTTATGCATCCATTTCATACAGGCCTCCCATCGTCTTCTCTCAAGCATCCAGTGATGATTTTATCCACTATAAATTATCCAGCAGCAGTATAAAAGTCTGTAGATAGTTAGGTAGTGGCTCTAATCTCACTGTGGTCATCTTGTGTGTGCTTGTGTTTAGTTAATTCAGAGTTGAGAGACCATTTTAAAACTGCATGTGAGACACTTCTACTCCCATCTTCTTCTCACAAAAAAGAAAGCTGCTGTCATTAACTATAAAGTGTTGTCTGACACTGTAAAAGCCAACCTTGTGTTGGGGCACTTGCATTGTGTACTGTACTCTGGGGATAGTTAGATAAGGAAGCTCATGAGTGTGTCAGTGTTCAGTTAATTTCCATTTGAGATGCCATTTTAGAACAGCATGTGAGATACTGCTACTACCATCTTCTTCTCACCAGACACTGCAAAGTGTTGGCTGACACTATAAAAGCCAGAATTGTGCTGTGGTGCTTGTGTTAATTACTGTGATTTATATATGATTAGGAAGAGGTTCTAGTCTCAGTGTGGTCAACTTGTCTGTGTGTGTTTGTGTTCAGTTCATTCATATTCAAGAGATGACTTTAGAACAGCATGTGAGACACTCCTACTACCATCTTCTCACATCAAAGTGTTTTCTGACACTATAAAAGCCAGAACTTGTGTTAAGTTATGTGACCTGTAGATAGGTAGGTAGGAGTTCTAGTCTCATTGCAGTCAGCTGGTGTGTGTGTGTGTGTGTGTGTGTGTGTGTGTGTGTGTGTGTGTGTGTGTGTGTGTGTGTGTGTTCATTTAAAAATCAGTATGGTGATACTTTTAGAATGGCATGCGAGTCCCCAGTTATGTCAGACACTCCTCAGAACATTGTTTTGTATCATATGCTGATGATTTTACACTGAGATTTGATTCCACATCCATTTCAGACACTTGAGCCAACATGCTCATCTCAGCATGCAATAATGCTGTCATAATCCATAAAGTGAAATGTGACAGTGTTAAAGTCACACATATCTGGTGGTGTTACCTTTATATTGTATGGAATTCAGCTTCTATACCTACACTGGTGTAATGTTTAGTTCAGACCTAGTTTACTGCTGTGTGTGTGGTTGATGGTACATTACAGTCATTGTATGATCTTTTGAATAACTTTTCATTTCAATACCACTTAAGAAGTCTTTTAACATAGCCCCATGCATCCAACATACCCCTTTTCCCTCAGGCCACATAATGGAAAAAGTAACTCCCGCAGGACACAATTGTAAGGTGAATGTGTCCTGCACAGGAGTGGATGATGTCCTTATGTCAAAAATGCATACAAACATCATGAAGCAGGGTCCTTCCATGAGCCTCTACAATCCATCTCCAGACCACTGGATGTGTGATTGCTAATTCTGTCATGATGTGGTGCACATGTCACATTTGGAGAGAGTCACTATGTAATGCAATCAAACAAATATACATACACAGATAGCTTTACTATCTTCCATCATATAGATATTGAGAGTTTCCATTAAATGTTATAAGAATGTCTAGGATTTTATAAGATGTTGGCCATTAGCTTAGTAATGACCTATGACACTATGGACATTTCACATGTCAATGTTGCTGTCATCAACATGTGCTATGTTGAGGTGTGTATGTACGGTTGGCCTACAAGAGTGCATTAAAACCTGTAATGTGAGGTAATGTATTGATGGCTGCTGCTGCCATTTCATTACATGTCCCTTCTATAATAGCTGTAGTAATATGACCCCTGAGAACTGTTTACAAGGGATGATACTATGTATATTGTTGGCTTATTGAGGCATGTTTTTTGCAGTAGAGCAGATCAATATTAGAAGCGGTTCTCATTCAACCATCACACTGAAATTTGTAGTATGGCACAGGTGTGCATGTGAATACCTACTATCATTAAATGTTCTGTGATAAATATCAATATAACTTCATACTGATTACACAGGCAAATAAGTCTTCTTCATAGGTTCAAAAGTTAATAGGTGTTTACTAGGCTAATGACCATAAGGGCCTTTTTAAGCCTAGCCATGCATCCCAAATCTCTGACAGGTTTTGATACCCTTGATAAGTAGCTTACAGGTCAGTTGGATTACAGTCATGTTCTACCCTTGGTACCACCAAGGATCATAGAACCTTAAAGGCTCACATTTCTCTGCTTTCTGTTAGTCCTAACAGGGAAAAGATCTCTGTATTGGTGTGGAGAGCATAACAGGAATACCACTCCACTAGAAGGGACCTATTTGAATACTTTACTAAAAATGGTACATGATTTCAAATAAAGTGCTCCATCAGGTATTAACATAAGATAAAGGCTGATTCAGTCATTATATAGGTGAGGGTCTCCGAAACATCTCAAATTATTGGTCATTTTTTTACATAGCATTACAACTTATGGCAGCTTTAAGCTGCACATTTACTTTAATTGAAGCAGTCTGTGTGAAGGCACGTATCATTTTTCTTTTCTTTTTTAAATAAATTGACCTTTCTTTTTGTTCCTTTGATGACTGTGATTGTTTTGTTGGTTCTACTGAGTTTTCTGGCTTGGAATTAATCTGTTGGAACTGCCTTAAATGTTTGAAAACTAAATTTACCTTTCCCTGATGAAGGCAATGATACATACAATGTTGATTGTACTGTAGAATGCAGGTGTAATGCTTTTCTTTCTTGATCTTGTAATTTGTTTCATGAGCTTATAAGCATGCACCTTTACTACATGGAAACATGTCAGAGGATCTATTGACTTCTAGTAGTCTTTCCCAAACATAACATGTTTTTTTCTCCATTAATGTCATTTGTAGACATCTGTGTTGGAAGGAACAGGATGTCCAGTCATACACTACAGTGCTGCTGATGTCTTCTTTATGAGTCAATGTCTCTCATGGAGAGCTTCAGATCTTTCATCAGCAACAATCTGATGCAAAGAAATACAAAGTCTTGTAAACAGATATTCTAATTTAAAGTTCCATAAAACACTAACAACTTTTGTCAGACCTACAGTATTCTAATTTTTTTACACATTTGACAATCATTTTTTTCTCAGAGAAGTTATAGTTCTGTGATAAGGGGTGGTACAACATAATACCTTAGAAAAAATTCATAATATCATTATATGGCAGATTTTTTAACCTTAATGCCAACACTTGCAGGAATTTTAAAAAGGTTTACTTCTCTGGGTCAAAATATTTTCACAGATTTTCTTTAGTTGTTTTGTTTCACAGCTGGTGCAGGGGATGAATGTAAGAGTTCTTATTAAACCAGAACAATGTGTTACTGAGATCTGAGTTTGTTGTGACACACCAGTATACAATGACTGAAGGGTATGATAAAACCAGTTACTATAAAATAGTAGTGTACACAGTGATTGTCTGATATTATTTTTGACCTCAAATTATTCAGTGTGAACTGTTACAGTCACCTTCTTATAGAAAAAAGTGTGATGACAGCATGAGCCAACAAAAGTTTTATTTTCTTTACCTTGATTATACATTATAATTATGCACCATATTTTGAAAGAATTAAGGTTACATAAAATTGTGTACCACCATTGATCTTACCAGTGTCACTGTACTAGAAAATATAATTATGTCTACAGCTGAACTGAATTTTTGAGGATGCACTTGATTCACATGCTGTTAAAACTAATTTTCACATTCATAAATAAAGATCATCATGCATTCTTACTGGTCCATGTACTTTCATTCACCATGTTTATTTTGCTTTGTGTGTTCTCAAAAGTGTTTCTACAGTTGCCATATTTATCCAGTTGTTCTCATTTGTTGCAATCATTTCTTCTTTATGCCTTCTACCTCCCACATTTTGTTTTGCTCATCTTCTTTTAGGATCCACTCTGAACAGAAAAAATGTGTATGTTTTATCACTCCTTGATCTTATTTGCAGTATACTAATGTTGTTCCATCATTTTAAGTTGTTAGAATTGTTTTAGATTTTTCTACCTCAAAATGGCCATATAGGGGCTGCCATACTGAAATCATTTTGATTTTTATCACAAATTATTCAATATGTAGTGTAATCTGTGATCTGACACTATGACATTTCTTCACAATTCCTTTTTTTTCCAACTTATTTGGTCTTCCATTTAAAATGGGTAAAATATGAACTGTTTCTCAATTTATACATATTTTGAGAGAATGTGTGGGTTTTTGAAGTCCTTGTAATTTATGATCTACTATGTATTCAAAAGTGGCTTACAGGAGGCCATTTTTATTTCAGCTATACACTATGACTAAACAAGTTGTCTTTGCAGGGTAAGAATGCCTTTAGCTGAAATATCTTATTTGCCATTCATTCACTTTATGAGTTATCAAGTATCTCTTTTTCAGATAAACTCTCTATCTTTTTTAATGAAAGTAGTTTTCATTAAATGACTAGAAAAAGTTTCATCCATTTTTACATAATTTAACATATAACACAATGCACTGATGATGCCCTTCCTGGAGCAGCCATGGTGGTGCAGTGGTTAGCATTGCCACCTCACAGCAAGAGGTTCTTTGGTTCAATCCTCGGCTGGGGTGCCTTCTGTGCAGAGTCTGCATGTCCTCCCTGTGGTCACGTCGGTTTCCTCTGGGTGCTCTGGTTTCCTCCCACATCCTAAAGACATGCTGAAGGTGAATTGGCCACTCTAAATTGGCCCTAGGTATGAGTGTGTGCATTTGTGTGCCTTCTCTGGAAGGTTGGGTGCTGGGCTGGCAACTCAACACTGTAAAACTCCACTGCCAATCATGAGCGGACAGGTGATCTGCTGTGGTGACCCCTAACCAGGAAAAGCCGAAAGAAGAAGACTGATGATGCTCTTCTTCTAGAGTTTCAGAGTCTGGAATAATTCAATATAATCAGTGGTGCTTTGTTACTGACTAAAGCTACATGTGACATTTTCTCAGATTTCAAACAATAACTGAGAAAGAAGAATAAAGGACACAGAAAGATAAAAGCTTACAAAAAATTGAACACTGTCAACCTTGCCAGTAAATAACAAGTAAAATATTTATCTTCAAAATCTATAGCAATACCGCATATCCTCAACAGATACTCAAGTGAGGGGGGCAGCCCACACCACTTGGTAGTGAAATCAGCCTACATCACAACACACATTCTAAAATGTGATATTCACTAATTATGCCCTGAAGTTATTTAAGTTGCTAAGTCACAAAGAAATCAGTTGGGTGAAATCTTGTATCAGTGATCAACCTATGACCTCCATTTGGTACTTAATCCATTCTTTTTAGTCTATATGTAGATGATTCCATCTTATACATTTTCTGGTGTAACTCATGTTCTGCACAATAATTTATGTCCTTTAATCTCAAGAGAAACTAAATTGCACCACCTTCACTATCCTGCCCTGCCCAAATATTGATATCATATTTTACATTTCTTCTTAGATAATTGGGCAGCTTTGCTTAACTTCAAAAAACATTCCAGTGGTCACATTAAACCATCTCCAAATTTCTGAAATCCTCTGGAAACATTGTCAGCAGCTGACCAGGAACCTATAACTGCTTCCTTGTCTGAGCTATCCACCAGCATATGCTTAGCTGTGGCTTTGAAATTGTTTTATCCAATGATAACTGAGTAAGTCTGTATCTCCAAAGAGTTATTAAATTTATGGTCCTAGAGGTAGGGGAAAAGACAGTCCCACATTTCCCTTACTATTTGGGCCTTTCATATGCCAAAAATCTAAAATGTATTGGACAATAAGGTGAAAGAGACAGAGAGACAAATACCTAAAGAAAGTTAACTGAGAAGTTATACAAAAGCAACTTGTAGACTAAATAATAAAGAAACACATACAAATGAAGAAACTGAACACTGTCCAATTAAAGAAACAGTGTCTTAATCCACTCATATGTGGACATGAGGAGCTAACTTTGTAGACAGGATAGAAAAATATTCTGTGATAAGCTAAGGTTGCATTTAGCTCACCGATTCCTTTCACATAAAAAGCAACTAAGTAAGTTAAGAAAATAAACTGAAGTAATCTGACTGTATATATTTCACTGTCTCAGATAATTTTTTAGTCACTTTTATGCAAAGCTGCGTTGTGCTTCCTGTGGCTAAGTACTGAAAGACAGAGAGATGAAGCCTGAGATCAGGGTTATAGTAGTCATCATTTGTCATATGATGTTGTAATTCACTTAAATTTAATGTATAATATATTTATTTATTTATTTATTGATTGACATTTGTTAACCG
The DNA here is from genome assembly GCF_019279795.1 of Protopterus annectens. NCBI lineage: Eukaryota > Metazoa > Chordata > Ceratodontiformes > Protopteridae > Protopterus > Protopterus annectens. The sequence continues at coordinate 1,541,996,541 of NC_056733.1, forward strand.
GGTTAGTCCAACTGGGTTTTGGCCCATTTTCAGTGGAGACCCGATGAGAAAAGCTCCAGAGATACATAACCCCCGGGATTCATGAACCTTGCACCAGGCGCACGCATAGCGTAGGTGTTATAATGCCAAATATGGCCGCCGAGCGATTCAGGTACGATCCAAATCCACATGCACTACCGGCGTGCGCCAGATCTGCGCAGCCCCTGGTGTAGGTATGCTAAACACCATGTGTGTCACCATGCAAATGAAGGCATATAGTGATTCACGAAGTGGTGCAGGCGTAGCATAAGCCCACGGCAATGTAAACAAAAAAAAAACGGTTTACATTTTCCCAAACATAACATCGGAGTAATGGAAGAGTGTCAGACCCAGGTATCACACTGTTAACATATGCCAATGGCAAAATACACAGACAATGGCAAAAGAAAATATGCACAACACGTAAATAACAACTTAAATGGCATGTCCACAGTAACTCACATCAGAACCGCAGGACATGTGTGCGGAAGGTGCAACATAATGAAATAATATAACGATGTTATAAAACAGCATCGTAATAGACACCAGGTTCACAGTATAATACACCATGGTATGCATGGAACGCCACAACCACAGTGCAATGGTTGCCAAGGACTGGCGGTAGTCTTTGGCGTGGTAACTATGAATTAGTAGTCAATGCCATGCAAATGAGGCAGATAATACTGAATCGCAAATGCCCCGCCGGAGTAAGGTTGTACCAAACGGCGCAGCGGTAAAACACCAAGGAGTGGCTCAGAGGGAATACATGACATCTGCAAAGGGGTGTGCCACCGTAGCAGTAAGCACATTGGAGCACAGCAAACCTGGGCTGTACATCGCAAATCAAAGCTGCAGGACCGGGGTGTGGGGTAATAGTTTAGCTGAGAGCACACAATGCGCGCAAAAGTGCATGTGTATGAGGATGACAATGTTCCCGGAACCTAGTAATGTGACGCATGCACCGCAAACAATATCGGAAACAGGAAGGTGATGTGAAGAATATAAGGAAATGCGGAAGAAGTGTAATTGGAGTACTAATGAGCAATCAACAGTAATCAACCCACGAAGGCCAATCGACGGCAGCTGACAACTCTGCATGCAGAAACCTGCAAAACGGGATAGGGGAGGCATATGAATGCAAAGAAAGTAGGGGAGGTAGCAGATTGCAAAGATAGAAGACCTGACACAGCAGAGCAAAGCAGACTGGCAGCACAATGGCAGTAGCACACAAAACGCATGATATGCCATGTCCATGCAAGTACAAATGACAGTGCTCTGCAGGATGCATGCCAGAAAATGGAAGGTGCAACGTGCAGAAATAGTAAGGGAAGGTCGAAAGGTAATCCATGGCAGGCAAGAGTAATTCAACACCAAAGGCAACACCGTTGTAGTTCCATCGGTAAAACACGGAAGATAACCCTTAGATACGGCCGTACAAACACACCCTATGACATCATCGGTGTGCACAGCACAATAGTATAAAGTGTGAATGCACACAACACACAGCCGTGTATTCCCAGACGCCGCACCATAGGTATAAACACACGGGGAACTTTTAAAATGTACATGTTGGGTGCTGCCATAGCTGTGATCCATCAGCATGTGTTAGAGACAGACAGTGTTGTGGAGGAGGATGCCGACAACCACCGCAGGCCTTGGAGGAGAAGGAGAGTGTTCAGACCAAGGGTAACCTACCAGGGGCTACATGACCTGGAGATAGTAGAGCGTTACAGGGTGGACAGGGACATGTTACAGCAAATAGTGGAGCTGTGCTGGCCACGCCTGAGAACAAGAAACAACAGAGGGGAACCCATCCCAGTGGACACAAAGGTATGTGTAAGCTTGTGAATGCTGGCCACAGGTACCTTTCAAAGGCCAACTGGAGATATAATGGACATCTCACAGGCATCAGCATCCAGGGTACTACACCAGTTCCTGGATGCCATGTTACCACATGCCAATGAGCATATATACTTCCCCAGATCTCAGGAGGATTTGGCTAGCAATATGCGCCACTTCCACCATGTGGCACAATACCCGGAGGTACTGGGTGCGATAGACTGTACGCACATACAAATCAAGTCACCACCTGGCGAGCAGGGTAGACGCTACATAAACTGCAAGGGATTCCACTCCATCAATTGCCAGGTCGTGTGCAATGCCCAGGGCATTATCATGGATGTGTGTGCTGGCAGCCCTGGAAGTTACCACGACTCCCATATCTGGCATGCCTCACAGCTGTATCAGGTATTTGTCAGGGGGGACATCCCACAAGGCCATCTCGTGGGGGATGCTGGCTATGCACTGGAGCCGTGGATGATGACTCCCATCAGAAATGCACACACACACACACATGCAAGAACGCCATAATGAGGCACACGCACAAACCAGAATAATCATAGAGCATGTGTTCGGGATGCTGAAATCACGGTTCCAGTGCTTGGATACATCTGGTGGAGCCTTGCAGTACTCTCCAGGCACATGTGCCCACATATTCATAGTATGTGCCATGCTACATAATATGATCCTGCGGAAGCAGCTGCTGCAGGGACATAATGGTGAAGGGCCACAAAGCCCACCACAATTGCCAAGGCCAGTCCAGGCACAGAGGGTTCCAGACCATGAACACACTGTGCCAGCCCCAGTAGGCAGACGGAGGCGTACCCAATATGCCTATGCCTTGGCAAAGAGGGAACGTATAGCACATACTCTGACAGCATAGGCCCCATGGACTGACACCTCCCCACCTGCACACACAGTGAAATGGACGGCACACAAACATGACCACCTGTAAAGTGTAATGTATGGGTGGCCTTATGTGTGACTCCAGCATAGGCAGCCCCCAAACACTGTAAACCCAACAACCAGTGGAACATGTAACGCCAACACCTGAACAGTACGTGAGTCCTACAGCATATGGCATTGCTGTGTGCCTGCCACGTCCGCCGCAAGATGTATACATATATATATATATATATATATATATATATATATATATATATATATATATATATATGTATATACATATATCTATATATATATATATATATATATATATATATATATATATCTATATATATATAAATATGTACACATATACACATATATAATACAGATAAGAAAGGGAAGCAGAGGGATATAAGGTGACAGATGTATCCAGCGATATCTGTACATAGTATAGATAGTGCAACGACATTCTCAACATCCGGGAGGTTCACAATAGTAGGATACCGCCAACCATGGAATGTGTAACATACCGATATGCATATCCACGAGGCTGAAAGACCGGCAGAACACAGTACTGTAACAGTACATGCGCGTGTAATAGTATGATGACATGAAGGGAGAGGTAGTCACCGCTGCCGGTGTTGCGGTCCACGTAGGTACTGTGTGCAACCGTCCCCGTGAGTGCCGTAGTATTTATGTGTACGTGTGCGTTGAGCGTGCCGTGTGCGTCACTGTGTGAGTGTATTGTGTGTGTGTGTCTGCAACATGTGTATGTTGGTGCCAAGGTAGAGGCAGAGCAGAATATTAGGTGTAGGCATACGGTACACTAGCCTTAGGCATATGTTCACTACTAGTCCCAGAGTAGTGGTGACAGCCCCACCCTGGCTAGGTGTGTCCTGACATAGAACGATACAAAGTGAATATGTTCCAGATGGTAGCACAGGAATATTCACCATAAGAAATGGAAAGGACGTATGTAATAGTCATTCCTGTATGTACGACACTGATATGTTACATGCAATATGATACGTTGGCAAAGTCACACAGCAATAGGTATGTTCCGCGGAAAAAAGTATGTGCTACCCCAGTACTGACCATGGCCACATGTTGGCCCATAAACACCGCTGTGTGTTCCACAAGTGTCAAACAATCAATTCCCATTTGAATATGTGGCAACCACTGGCAAACAGGCTATGCCAACAACAGGACTACAATGACTGCAAATATCTGGGGCAGAATGACAAGGGATAGTTGTCACGTACACATAACCGCTGATATACCACATATGTTACGGAGGTATACATGCATCGAGCTCACCTGCAGACGATATGGAAACCACATAACAACAGCCCAACCTACAATCCCATAACAAAAGACTATTAACTGTTAACTCTCCAAGTAGGGATGGAGCACACAGACAACTATACTGTTTATGTAGAGATGCAAGGCCCACAAACCGTATCCGTGACGTACAACCACCGATATCCCCCACTGTAGATAATAAAGGAATAGAAACCATAATTGCAGCACAAACATACAGTCAGTCAATGACATCTGCATAACCACAACATATCGCAAGGGAGACACAATGAAAGGCAGATGCATAATTGCATGCGTTGTATAAAGGAAAACAACAGCCATGTTACAGTTTTGAATGCAATACCCCGTTATCATTCGTCAGCAGGACAGGTACACCCACATGTTGAATTAAATACTACACCTGTCACACACAATCCACGTGTGACATGAATTCAAAATATACTTGTCCCTATGCATAGCAGACGCAGTTACACATAACATAACACAATACAGACCATCTCCACGAAAATAGGGCAAATAGCCAACGCCCAGGTGGAGAATCGAATTATACCCCAGTATCGACGCGTAACTTCCAAATGGAGTAGATGCACAGGTGATATGCACGTAATTACACACGGACACATAGCCGCTGATATACCACAGAAGTTACGGAGGTATACATGCAGCACCCTCACTTGCAGACGATATCGGAACCAATTAACAACAGCCCAACCTACACTCCCATAACAAAAGACTATTAACTGTTAACTCTCCAAGTAGGGATGGAGCACACAGACAACTATACTGTCTATGTAGAGATGCAAGGCCCACAAACCGTATCCGTTACGTACAACCACCAATATCCCCCACTGTAGATATTAAAGGAATACAAACCGTAATAGCAGCACAAACATACATTCAGTCAATGACATCTGCATAACCACAACATGTCGCGTGGGAGACACAATTAAAGGTGGATGCATAATTGCATTTGTTGTATAAAGGAAAACAACAGCCATGTTACAGTTTGGAATGCAATACACCGTTATCATTCGTCAGCAGGACAGGTACACCCACATGTTGAACCAAATACTACACCTGTCACACACAATCCACGGGTGACATGAATTCAAAATATACTTGTCCCTATGCATAGCAGTTGCAGTTACACATAACATAACACAATACAGACCATCTCCACGAAGGTAGGGCAAAAAGCCAACGCCCAGGTGGAGAATCCAATTATACCCCAGTATCGACGCGTAATTTCCGAATGGAGTAGATGCACAGGTGATATGCACATAATTACTCACTGAGGAACAGCAATTGGTGGGATGGATTAACATCTTGCAGGTATCGACTTATATAAGGATGACTCTCAGGATATTCAAACCGTATGCTCATACTGAAACAGCGTTGTACTACCGAAAACGAAAGGAAATGGGAAAACAATAAACGGAACGAAACACCAACAAGGTATGTAGAACACACGATATGTAAGGTTGTGTAACGCATGATCTGTATTAATAAGCTGTACTGTATGTGAATGGTGGTTGTAATTAATTACACTTGTCCGTAATGCAGAAAGTGGTGAAAGGTAGTTATGTAGTGATGTCTTGCTGAGCATACCAACGCTTGTAGACACCGTGTGTACAGCAGTGGGACATCATGTACACAGCAGAGACGCCACAAGGGATGCTACAGGAGGGCATTAAAGAGAACAATGCCATACCACACGCTGTTGCTGCGAGTGGTTGTCCAACAAGGAAGTGCCATAGCAGGGGATAGTACATGTATGTATACTGTCACAGCACGCATGTGTATGAGCATATACCATTGATGACATATGTAAGGTGTGGCCGACGTGCAAGTATGCTCTGCATTAGGGGATACTATGTGAAATATGTGTAATGTATAGTTGTCTAGGTAGATATGACAGATATCATACACAGTATCACAGGCATATCATGCATAACACAGGTATCGCCTATTGGTATGTACAATAACAGGATACATATGGCCTATAGGTATGGGACATAGTAGTAGCATGATAGCTACTCTAAATGGAAGGGACACCAAGTAACCATGCACAAAGGACTTGTAGTATCTGCACAGGTGCACAGTGGGCTATAATGCAGTCTGGCACGTCCATGTGTAAGCACATGTGCAGTGTACACAGTAGTGTCACCTCTCCATGGTAGTGTCCTGTGAACAGCAGAGGCAGGTGTCAACTGCACCTCTACACAGTACAGCTACTGTGGTGATACCAGGACTACATGTGTCAGTCAAACAGCAAGGGAGGTATCACATGAACAGTGCTACTGTGTGTCCCTGCGGGATGTACACAAGACCTATGTGCCACAGCATGGTGTGTGTTAGGTTTGTGGAAGTAACACAGAAGCACAACCCATGCAGTGTGGTGTGTGTGCACATATCCAGGAGTATTTCGTTCACGGTGCCCACCGCAGATGTCATGTATGAGGAGTATATGCATCAATAATGTGGTGGACATGGGCCGTGTCAGAGCAGAAGACACCCCTGAGTATGTGGTATGCAGATGTGTACAGATGTGTTGTCCGTATTACAGCCGCATATGTAAACTGTCTGAGCCCAGTAAACATCATGGCATGTCAATGGTGTGCCATGTAAAGCTGTTGAGGAAGGTACACCATAAATGTGGTATTGTACCCATGACTGTGTGTAGATGTGTGTAGTTCACAGGTACAATGCCCACCTATGTACCAGCATCACACACAGTACAGATAGGTGTGGCCTTGCAGAAGGATATCCATGCCACAGTGTAATACGGTAACCACAGGACTGTGTGTGGCGTATGTGTGTACTGCAACCATGTACAATGTGATATGTATGTAGGGGACCACTATCCATGTGATAGTCAGTGGGTGAATGATGTTATGCAAAGGTGATGTGCATGCACCGTGTGTCATGCATCTTGATGCCATGATACTCATATGAAGCATCCGTCACACTGACACCCATATGGTTGGTATCGGTATGAGCTGGTGGAGCAATAATGGCGTTTGGTATGTAGGCGTGGGAAATCTAGGCATGGACAGTACTCTGTGATAGCATGTACCGTATGTAAGCATATAGTGAACATGAGTGGCCCTATGACTGAGGACTGTGTAATGCAATATGTACCTGACATGTAGTAGGTACTATGGTATGGTGGCACCACTGTGTGTACTGTCCATGAGCCACATAGCATAACATCCTGAGACACAGGGTATGATGTGCAGGTGGATGTGTATGTTGTCAATACCAGAATGTAGAATGGTGCTGAAAGGCAATGTGAGGACAGCGTATGATGTGTTGGCCTCCGTACCATCCTCAACTGCCCTAGCAACTGTATGACAGGTGCCCAGCATGTGTATGTGCCTTGCCGTGGCATTCACAAGCCCAACCCGGGTGCTAGGAAAGGGCTGGAGGCCATCAATGTGTGTGGGAATCACGTTCCTGATGATGTGCCCCATTGCCATGCAGAATGGTCCAGTCAGGAGTGTATGACTATAGTCCCACTCGTACAATGCAGTGCCACCCGTGTGTAGTGCGAGAAATGCCGCTGTCGGGTCAGGGTCCACAATGTCCAACAAAAGGCTAGCGGTGAATATAGTGGCCTGGTGTGGTGACATATACCGAACAGGTTGGTGGGACATTACAGCCAGGGACATTGGAAGGTGACATTGGGCCAGTGTCCCAGGACATATCGTGTGTATGTCAGTACTGTGTATGTGACCACAGGGACACTATGATGTTCATGTACGGATTGCGACCCTGTAGTGAGTGAGAGGGTGTACTGTCGGTAAGTACGCCATCGCCTGGCACATTGCCAACATTCCCTTGGTCTGCAATGCTTGGTTGACTATTGTATGTGACATCAGATGTGGATGTTGCCAAAGAATACTGACATACCACCACAATGCCTGAGGCCCCACACCGCCATGTGCGGCAGTCATGTGTAGGTAGCTAGCCTTGGAGTATGTGATGATGGACCTTGAGGACCCACCATGGCTGACAAGTGATGCACCCCACACATGTGAATGTACACCACTGTGCAACAGCCTGTACTTGTGGTTGTACATCATATGTGCATGGAACATGACCACCACAGTGGCGTCTGTGAACTGGTCAGTACCGCCATGTCCCTGTGTGGAATAGCATGATTCCTGCAATTGTGTACATGCTACTGAAGCGTACAGTGGTATGTGTCAGCATATGTATGTGTAGTGTCTATCTGCTCGGGTGTCATGATGTTAACAACTGCTGTCAGCAGACGTCTGTAGTAGTTGTAGTACACATGTTCCGTGTATGCTGTGATGGGTGTGTTTCCAGGGTGTGGCTAGCAAGGCCGTGTAGCATATGTGTGGAACCCACCAAAGAGGGGATAACCCCAGGTGTGACACACCAGCCACATGGAGGTAGTGTTCATGCTAAGGGTAGTGTAGGTATGGTATGTGTTGTGTATTGTGTCATCCAGCTGAGCGGAGTGCATGACTCAAGCATGTGTAGGTACATGGGTGTCTATCCCAGGGAAGTGTGGGTTACTGTCAGCACACAGCAGTAGTAGCTGTCTGAGGCCCAATGTACACTATAACATCACAGACGGTATGTAACCTGTGGTGTACAATGTCGACTCTGTCGCGTGTTACAATGTGTATAGCGGTCACAAACACGGTTATCTGCACATGGAGCACCAGTAATGCATTGTGCTAAGCAACTATCCAGGATGTGTGCAAAACACTGTGTGATGTGTGAACCCCTCATCTGTGGGTGTTCCGGTCCAGGTATGTGCCTGGAAGGTATGGTCCATATACAATCCGTAATCACAGGTGTTCTGTGCAGAGCATGGAGGCAGGTCCCAGTCACCGCAGAGATATGTGAGCGGTGCAATAGTGTGTGTGTCTCGCATGTGTGCATCACAGTGGAAGATGCAAGCATTGTTCCACATGACCCCATGCCGTGCCTGCCAGTTACAGCCCTGCCGGTGACAGTTATGTGAAACTGCCAGAGAGGCAGTATAGCATGTGAAGATGTACATGTGTGCTCTACACCCCAGGCCGATGGCTGCAGGTCATGCGTGCCACAGCATTGTGTTTGACCTGGACTGTCATAGCGGGCAGATACCACATGCCTGTACAATAACAGCAGGAGCATAGGCAACTGTTGCAGTGACACAGTAGGTCAATGTATAGTGTTCCTGTGTCCAGACCACTGCCGAATGTACACCATGGCTAGACATACACCCAGAGGGCTATGACACCGGGGAGCCATTGCATGTCCCAGTACACGTAGTCTGTGTATTGCCATCACGGGGCAGTCACAATAACATGATGTATGAGAAATATATATTGTACAAGGTGATGGTGCCTACAGTGGTTATACAGACATATTGCATACATTGTTCTTGCAGGAATGTCCATTGTTGTAGACGATGCGGTACTACGTGATGGTAGGTGTGTGATGTGAATGTTACACATCCAGACATGACCATCAGGTGCAGTCATGGTTGTCGACAGCATCACCCCCATCCACAGCTGTCAGCACCCTGTCCCCAGAATGGGTAACAGTAGCCCTCGTACTGTGTGACTAATGTGCATATTGTAGAACACCTACTACTGGCTGACTAACAGTGTCAACTAGGAAGGGTATATGATGGCTGAAATACGCTGCTCTAATGTATAAATATGATATCCCAATGAATTACTATGATTCCCATCTAGTAAGCCATGGCTGGCATGTAAACCGTGTACAACAATGAATGTGTGACAGACCCTTCCAATGTGGAACCTTGATGAACATGCACCTGTTAGAACACCAAATGAGGTACGTTGCATGTAATGATGTACAACTGACAGCTATGGGCACAGCATGGATGCAGAAGCACATCTCCCACAGGCAGTACCACTGTACGTTGGTAGGGGAGCATTGCACGAGTACATGTGACAGTTGCTGTATTGCCACATGTACGACATATCTGTCATATAGGGGTAGCACTGGCGTGGCGGTTGGACATGCCTGTACATACGACCATGTCCCACAGGATATGTGTGTTAAGTGTGTACAACACCTGATGTACCTTGAGCAAGCTGTGAAGTGTATGACTGCCAAAGGTAAGCAGTAGCGCATTACATGCTCACATGTCCTGCACAGGTGCATAGCTTGACCGTACAATACAAATAGGGTGTTGGATAATAGCAACCCACAAGCGGTTATGAGTAAGGGTGGCAATGAACTATCACCTTTCCGGGTAAGGTGTGCATGTCCATGACACATTAGCAACTGAGATGTTAGTAGTACAGCTGTACAGGGCGGCATGTATATTTGATTACAAATACCTTTGCGTGTTCCACCAGTGGCCTGTTGACAGACAGACATCAACACAATGTGCAGCATTGACATGTGCACAGCACATCACCGCTGGCTACAGTAGAACAGGGTTAATGTGTTGACATGTGCACAGAACATCAGCGCCAGCTACAGTTGAACACGGTATGTGTTGAACACCACCGTCATTGTAGCCCATGCCACAGAGAAAAATGTTATGCATCTGTGTATGTACGGCTGGGAATGGACCTGACCTAGCAGTATAGCTGTGTCAGTGTTGTGAACAACATACTGAATGGGCTGTGTGTGTGAGGTGTGTGTCATAAGTGTACGGTCTGATGGATGATACCAGCATTGCCACCGCTATGTGAACATCCCCGTCCCCATAAATGAATACCTAGGCTGTGCCCAACACCATGGTCACTGTGGAAGGGATGGTGCTGTGCGGTGCACCCGCTGACATGGTGGTGACAGCAGGCACTGGATGTAGACATATGAGGTACCCATGTCAGGTCGGGGTACCATCCATGTGCACGGGATATCACCGTGCGGGCATATACAGCACTGTGTTGAACAATAGTACAACACATAGCACCTGTCAGGGGTAATGTTTATGCATGGATGTGTGATACCAGCATGCACAATACACACCCCCACCATGCAGCATGCTGCCTACCTTGCAGAAGGACATTGTCCACACCATGATGATGGACATGCGACATGTCCATATACCCATATAAATGACATATGGAATGGACAGCCACCGTCCTAATACTGGTATTCCACAGGCTGGACACATCCCTGTGCCATATATGTGATATACCCTGCCATACCATGCAACCCTATCCATCAAGGCTGCACGTGTCACCACAGTCATACATGGTGCGATGGCCACATGGTACATGCACTATCAACTGACTGGATCAGTAATGTGGCACTGATGCACCCTGTGGTGTCACAATTGCTGTGTGACAGCGTGTACAATGTGCGTGCACATGCTATGTTTGCCCATCCCTGCAAATGTCATATGAATAGACATTGTCACATGTGTATCACATGTGCAATACAGGCGAGCTGTGGCAGGATGTTCAACACCCGTACAGTGCTGAGTAGATGTATATGGCAAAAAACATGCATGTACAGGTGTCCATGTGTATGTGTGCAGTGTCACTGCTGACGTCCATAACAGCTGCGTCTGATGCTATGTGACATATACACAGCATCCAGGTGAACAGTAGTACTGTGGACACATCGGGCCAAGTGCAGATTGGTAAGAACACAGGTGCAGGCAAGTACACATGTCCACAGCAAGTTACCATCTACATGGAGTATGTACACTGTGATGAGTTGACACAGAGATATGATATCCACTGCATAATGGTGTGACAGGTGTGACAGCAACACGTCAGCTGTGTCAGTGTCATGATGCTTCTCAGAGATTACTGTGCAGATGTCGTACATGTCATAGCAATGTATGTTCAGCGGTATGCCAGTACATCAGTGTGAATGTGACCTGTCACCATCATTATGTCTTACAGATAATGCCACGTTCACGGCTCCCAGCCTTCAGCCGCCAGGAGGATGATGTCATCATACCATTGCTCCATGACAACTATGACGTGCTGTTCAGCCATGTGCCACAGCATGCTCAGCAACGGGATGACCTGTGGCAGGATATATGCAGGAGGGTGAATGACGTGGGTGGCAACAACCGCACCTACCAGCAGGTACGCAGACACTGCACGGACCTGATACGGCATGTGAAACAGAGTGTCACTGCAATCGCCAGAGAACAAGGTGGAACAGGTGGTGGGCCACCAACCCAGCCCCCACTCACACACACAGAGGAGCTACTGGCCAGTCTGGGGACACCCAGGGAACAGCATGCGGAAACACTAGCCGCCATCGTGGAGGTGGGTGTCTCCCAACCAATGAGCCTGGAGTTGCCTGGTAAGTCAGTCCTGCATATGAGTATGATATCCACTGTAGTTGCAGGTGTCACTGTACATCATGTAAAGTAACAACACATGCCAGGTATATGGGCACACAAGCTGCATACTACAGTATGCTACATTGTGTATGCAGACGTGTGCATACCATATGCTATCACACAGGTACATGTGTTCACATGCACAGTGCGAACTGTGGCTGTCATACAGTCATGGATAATGTTTATACTGTTGGGTCGCCTCTATACAGGTACCTCTGGCGTGTCGCACAGACATGGGTCCGTCGCAGGTGAGACTGTTGTCAGTATCAGGCATGTTACAGTGTAGAGTTATTTGCCATGTGGCCAGGTATAACATGCACACCGGGTTTTGTTCCAGTCACGTTATACAGGTTGCACCACCAGACACACACACATGCCACCCATGTGCAATAGATACATCGTTAGTATACACCGGCATGAAACCACAGTACCTGTCAATGTGATATGTGTGGTCAGCTATGCATACAACGGTGGAGGTGTTCTACAATGGATGCATATGTAGTATGCATTGGAACAACATTTGTGGTACGCACACAGTACCACACAGTGAGCAGTGATCTGGGCAGCACACAGGTGTCACCATTGTGACATATGCCCCTGTATTGTGTGCACACATTGTGACACGCCACCCAACATGTCCCACGCTTGTGGTGTTCTGTCCGCAATATTTTCACACCATCACATGACCTACACCCGACATAACACACATCCACACTGTTGTCTGCATAGCCCTGTGGATTGTGACACCTCTGACATGTATGGGTGTATATCACATGGGACACCACAGACATGTGTACAAGATGCCCATCACACACAATTGTCCAACAACCGGTCACACATGGCCATGGATGATAGCCTCAGGCATGTTGCCACACAGTACGTCTGATGTGGATAGACCCCATTGCACATTGTCCACACATAGTGCAATCATAGCCGTAGTGGACCACTTGTACATTTGATGTGTTACGGACAACGGAATGCCTGTCTGCAGCCACCGGAGGTGTCACCGATGTCTACCATATACGATCTGTGGAACAGCATGACTGTGTTGCCGTCATGGCAATGCAATGCGTCCATGTTATGCATTGCACAGCAACATACATGCGTCATGTTGCCATGCAATGGCACAGTACCTGTACTCCACACTGTATAGCTATGTACATGGCTCACACTAACCACACCTGCACATACACATTTGCTAAACATGCATTCTATCTGTCGGCTGTACACACAACACTGCACTGTGAGGCCCATTATGATGCTGTGCATGTGTCAGGTCACCATTGTGTCAAACATGTATACATGCTACTGCACATGTCAGCGAATTACATGTCAAGGTAACGTCAGCCATGTGTACTGTTAGCCTGTTTGTGGCCACATGGTGTATCACGGTGATGCATGCAAATTACCATGATTGTGTGTACTGCATGCCTACTGATATGACACCTGCTTGATGTAGTGTGCACCCCAGGGTGGTATGCATACGAACACTATTAATGTCTGAGCTGCATTCCCTGTGCTGTAGTGCAGGAATGCTGCATGCCATCTGAAATATCACATGCATGGTGTGTCTGTGTGTGTCTGTGTGTGTCTGTGTGTGTGTGTCTGTGTGTAATGTACCTTACAGTATGTCTTTGCATTCACAGGTGGTGTAGGTGCGTTACCCTCCTACGGTCCATCTGATGTTAGTGTCCCGCAGATACTAGCGGTGATGACCATATGCATGAGGTACAGGCAGGGTTATCAGGGGCGGAATCTGTGCCATTGGTTACCATCCCACCTATGTCCCCCTCTTCACTGCACGGTTCTGATGCCAACACATACCACATCACCGTTGCCCATAGAGGAAGGACAGTCAGCATCTGTTGGCATTGAACAGGAATGTGTGGTGGCTACAGAAGGTGTGACTACACAACATGTTGCCAGTGTAATGACTGGTGATGTGCCACACAGGCATGTGGCTGGTGCTGCTCGTAGGAGGACCTCTGGCAGACATGCACCTGCAGCACAGGGCGCAGCTGCTGGTATCACCAGATGCATGTTCCAGACTGTAATGTCGGCACAGGCATGTGCAGAACGGCAGAACCAAGAAGGGCAGAGGCTGCTGAGGGCTGCAATCCGTACCCTAAATGACAACATCCAGTCATTGGCAAATGCTCAACAGCAGATTGCTAATGTACTGGATAGGCGATTAGGTGAAATGGTTGGAATCCTCGACCGAGGCATGGCAATCCGTGAGCGTGGGCTGTCTGTGCTGGAACACCTGGTAGGGGTGAGGCATAGGACACGTGGGCGTAGGCCAGCAACACCACCTAGTGTAGGTCGACGTGTGCGTGCCACCTCTCATGCCCACTCACATAGTGCCGGTAGCAGTAGCAGTGCAGCTGGTGCTGCACTGTCCACACCAGGACACAGCAGGCCACGTGGACATGGCCCTGGCTGGTCCCATCGTGGATACGGTTCCAGCAGACATGTGTCATTGGACAGTAGCCACTTTGTACCTCCACCCGGTAGTGCCCATGCAACCCCAGGCAGGCACAGGTCACGTGGCCATGGACAGACACAGTGAGCTGTACAACCTGCACTGTACAGTCTGCGGCTGTCAATTATACCCCGTGTAGGCATCACATATGGCTGAACTGTGTACACACATACCCACAGACAGCAGACACAACTGTAGGGCTCCACCACATCCACATGCATTCTGCACAGACATGTCCAGTAAACCCACCGGCCCTTACACACACACATGATGTTATCCATTGATGCAGCCTAGGCCCCTGGCAAACATATCACCCTGTGCATATGATGAAGCCTCTGCCGCATCCCTGTCATCCACACCATTGGTGCAGGGTTATGCAAATATATTCTGATGCACAGGGTGGACAGGATAGTGAGAGGTGTATGTGATACCTGTGTATGCATAGCGTGGGATGTGTATGTTGCAGTGGTTGTGTATGAATACTGACAAATGCGTATGTGATACCTGTGTATGCATAGCGTGGGATGTGTATGTTGCAGTGGTTGTGTATGAATACTGACAGATGCATATGTGATACCTGTGTATGCATAGTGTGGGATGTGTATGTTGCAGTGGTTGTGTATGAATACTGACAGATGCGTATGTGATACCTGTGTATGCATAGCGTGGGATGTGTATGTTGCAGTGGTTGTGTATGAATACTGACAGATGCATATGTGACGTGAGTTGTGTACTGTCAACATGCAGCAGAGATACCATGTAGTGCAGGTGCAGCATGCATTGCGATGTGTTCACGGTATGTGTGACGGTTACATGTGTAGCACCATGTTGGTTCTGATACCCTGGATCCCTCCTATGGTGTACTCGCATGTGCCTACAGGAGCACTGTTATCGGTCCCCCACGTGTAGCTGTGGATTACTCACAGGCACATCTGGCAATATCAGCATACTACATGTACCCGCAACCTGCCTGGACACCTACATGACACACATGTCCGCACATATACTGCACCTGATGCATGTGGTCGGTGCCACAGGCTACAGTGGACAGAGACGTCACATACATAGCAGGACACACTACAGGTATGGTGACATGGTGCAGGTGTCATACACAGCGTGATGGCCACTGACTTCAGGTGTCACCTGTCAGCTGTGGGGCACGCTGTGCAGCAGTAGGACCCTGTAACAGTACAGGAACATGGTCTCAATCGCGGGGTGTACACCACTATGATGCACACCCCATAGTGTGCAGATGGGGACACCTGCCTGTGTGGTCAGCACACTCACAATACTATGCACCCACACGCCATGTCACAGGGAGCGGACTTGCACAGGTAGACAGTATGGCTCACACCTATGGCATCGACAGGGTTGTGCAATGCAGCACCATTACGGGATCGCCACCATGTGTGGTACGTGTTCGTTCACAACAGTATATTAGCATACACCCTCACACCAAGCAGCAGACATACAAACATGTAGACACACACACATTGTGGTGATCACACATGTGTATACAGAGAGACAATGTGTTGCATGTACTGCACCATCCAAATGCATGCTCCCCACACTGAGGTATGTACAGATCTCTACTATGGTGTACAGGGATGTGTAGCACGTGGGACATATTCCCCCCGATATGTGGCATACATGGGCACACAGTCATGCACACATGTCAGTGCTGGAAATACTACACCCGCCATATGATACGTGTGCAGGCATGCAGCGGTATGTAGTGCATTATGTGTACCAACACTGTATCCGGCAGATGTGCTGATATATGCACTTGGGGGGTGGTAGGTGTTACAGTTGCCATGTGACATACAGTCCATAACACCTGACCACTGGGTATGCATTATGTCAGCACTGTCATGTAACAGTGACATAGCATACTGTATGTACATGGCAGGGTAGGATGGTGTGTGACACAACTGTGAGCCACCACCTGCACACATGCATGCAGGCAGGTGTTTAAACACATTATGTACACACATACCTCCATACGTGCTGTTTCTATGCCACCGTATAATGGCCCCTATGATGGGTATGCATGTGGTAGGTTGTTGCAACTATGTTATGGACATCGGCCACTGCTCATGCATGGCTGCTCCATGCACAGTACACATGTCACATGTGTCTCCTGTTGCCATGTGTGTATGCATTGCTACTTTTTGACATGTGTGTTGACATACATACAACATGGACTATGGTATGGTATCACAGCTGTCACAGGCGAACAATACAATAGTATGTGTCCCAGTCAATACTGCTACACCCTGTAGTGGGAGCATTCCACAGACATGGGTCCACCTTCCATTTGTGTGTAGCACTGCGTACGCCAGTGTTATGCATGTGGTACATCACAGGCTTTGTATGTGTCATGTGTGCAGTCCATGCACACATCCAGACAATCACATGTATGACATATCCAGACGTTTGTTCATTGTGGTACAGCAGCAGTCATGTATCACAGCTGAGTCAGGGCCGTGGTATGTGTGGAGCCGACCTGTCCATGTATACTGATATGGGTGGACTACATCACACCTGTTGGATCATTGTTAGTACATGTGTACTCTGCACAACTGGTGTACACTGCTATACAGACCTGTGGACATATGTCACATGCTGTTGGAACGTGAGGCTTACTGCTGCACCGATGACATGGTGCTGGCATGACAGCTAAGGTGTTCACTGCAGTGTGTACATGTTTGACCTGCACCCGTGACACCTGTGATGTCATCTGTGTGTGTACGGGTAACTGCATGTGTGACCACCCTGTGCGTGTGGACAGGTTTACCTTACTGTGACCTGCTGTGTGTACACTCCGTCTGCATGCTGGATGGTGCATAGCAAATGCTAAGTGTGTGAACATGCCCAGTAAGCAGTTGTGTAGATGGACACACTGTACATTGCACACTGCGCCCTTCTGTGATTATACCAGGTGTACATGCATGTTTCCCCTTTGCAACTGCTAAGTGTGTGAGCATGCCCAGTTTGCTGTTGTGTAGGTGGACACACAGTACATTCCACACTCTGCCCTTCCATGATTACACTCCATGTGTATGCCTTCTGTGTGTACACTCTGTCTGCATGCTGGACGGCCCTTCTGTGATTATACTCCGTGTGCATGCATGTTTCCCCTTTGCAACTGCTAAGTGTGTGAGCATGCCCAGTTTGCTGTTGTGTAGGTGGACACACAGTACATTCCACACTCTGCCCTTCCATGATTACACTCCATGTGTATACCTTCTGTGTGTACACTCCGTCTGCATGCTGGACGGCTCGTAGCAAATGCTAAGTGTGTGAGCATGCCCAGTAAGCAGTTGTGTAGATGGACACACAGTACATTGCACACTGCGCCCTTCTGTGATTATACCCCGTGTGCATGTATGTTTCTCCTTAGCAAACGCTAAGTGTGTGAGCATGCCCGGTTTGCTGTTGTGTGGGTGGACACACAGTACGTTCCGCACTCTGCCTTTTCATGATTACACTCCATGTGTATGCATGATTGCACTCTGCAAAGGCTAAGTGTGTGAGCATGCCCAGTACGCCAGTCATGGACACACAGTACATTCGGCACGGACGTCTGATACTAGGCATGTAGCCATGGCCATTGACATCCTGCATAGCCATGGTGGCCATCCAGGTGAATTATATGTAGTTGCTATGCCACAATGGATGCCTACATCAAACACACTGGTTGGTCTCTCAAAGGGTGTACTGTCTGTGGTGCAGCCCGTATCCATTTTGGGATGTAGTGCTCTGTAGATAGTTAGTATTCCCGAGTGCAGCACTGCCGTGTTACTGTACGTCCACCTTGGGATAGTAACATGCTGTGTGACTGCTCACTCTGTATTCATTCCCTATCGGCATCCTTGCCTTTACGGATGATATCACCCACCTAGGAGTATGCCTCTGACAGTGCTGTGCTCAGTAATCTCGGTAGCGCGTTCTGTAAATGCGTCATGCTGTAGTGTGTTCATGTAGGTAGATGTAGGTTCAACTCCCGGCCCTTCCAAGTACGTGTGTGTGTGTGTGTGTGTGTGTTTCCAGCTGCCTCTGGAGACAGTGATGCTTTTAGACTCCTCACAACACATACATTTGCTATCAGCATCTATTCCTTTGCGGATGATGTCGCCCACCTAGAAGTATGCCTCTGACAGTGCTGTGCTCAGTAAACTCGGTAGCGCGTTCTGTAAATGCATCATGCTGTAGTGTGTTTATGTAGGTAGGGGTAGGTTCAACTCCCAGCCCTTCCAAGTGCGTGTGTGTGTGTGTGTTTCCAGCTGCCTCCGGAGACAGTGATGCTTTTAGATGCCTCACAACACATACATTTGCTATCAGCGTCTATTCCTTTGTGGATGATGTCACCCACCTAGAAGTATGCCTCTGACAGTGCTGTGCTCAGTAATCTCAGTAGCGTTCTGTAAATGCATCATGCTGTAGTGTGTTCATGTAGGTAGGTGTAGGTTCAACTCCCGGCCCTTCCAAGTGCGTGTGTGTGTGTGTGTGTTTCCGACTGCCTCTGGAGACAGTGATGCTTTTAGACACCTCACAACACATACATTTGCTATCGGCGTCTATTCCTTTGCGGATGATGTCACCCACCTAGAAGTATGCCTCTGACAGTGCTGTGCTCAGTAATCTTGGTAACGCATTCTGTAAATGCATCATGCTGTAGTGTGTTCATGTAGGTAGGTGTAGGTTCAACGCCCGGCCCTTCCAAGTGTGTGTGTGTGTGTGTGTGTGTGTGTGTTTCCAGCTGCCTCCGGAGACAGTGATGCTTTTAGACACCTCACAACACATACATTTGCTATCGGCGTCTATTCCTTTGCGGATGATGTCACCCACCTAGAAGTATGCCTCTGACAGTGCTGTGCTCAGTAATCGCGGTAGCGCGTTCTGTAAATGCATCATGCTGTAGTGTGTTCATGTAGGTAGGTGTAGGTTCAACTCCCGGCCCTTCCAAGTGCGTGTGTGTGTGTGTTTCCAGCTGCCTCCGGAGACAGTGATGCTTTTAGATGCCTCACAACACATACATTTGCTATCAGCATCTATTCCTTTGCGGATGATGTCACCCACCTAGAAGTATGCCTCTGACAGTGCTGTGCTCAGTAATCCTGGTAGCGCATTCTGTAAATGCATCATGCTGTAGTGTGTTCATGTAGGTAGGTATAGGTTCAACTCCTGGCCCATCCAAGTGCATGTGTGTGTGTTTCCAGCTTCTTCTGAAGACAGTGATGCTTTTAGACTCCTCACAACACATACATTTGCTATCAGCGTCTATTCCTTTGCGGATGATGTCGCCCACCTAGAAGTATGCCTCTGACAGTTCTGTGCTCAGTAATCCCAGTAGCGCGTTCTGTAAATGCATCATGCTGTAGTGTGTTCATGTAGGTAGGTGTAGGTTCAACTCCCGGCCCTTCCAAGTGTGTGTGTGTGTGTGTGTGTGTTTCCAGCTGCCTCTGGAGACAGTGATGCTTTTAGACACCTCACAACACATACATTTGCTATCAGCTTCTATTCCTTTGCGGATGATGTCGCCCACCTAGAAATATGCCTTTGACAGTGCTGTGCTCAGTAATCCCGGTAGCGTGTTCTGTAAATGCATCATGCTGTAGTGTGTTCATGTAGGTAGGTGTAGGTTCAACTTCCGGCCCTTCCAAGTGCGTGTGTGTGTGTTTTCAGCTGCCTCTGGAGACAGTGATGCTTTTAGACACCTCACAACACATACATTTGCTATCAGCGTCTATTCCTTTGCGGATGATGTCGCCCACCTAGAAGTATGTCTCTGACAGTGTTGTGCTCAGTAATCCCGGTAACACATTCTGTAAATGCATCATGCTGTAGTGTGTTCATGTAGGTAGGTGTAGGTTCAACTTCCAGCCCTTCCAAGTGTGTGTGTGTGTGTGTGTGTGTGTGTGTGTGTGTGTGTGTGTGTTTGTGTTTCCAGCTGCCTCTGGAGACAGTGATGCGTTTAGACGCTTCACAACACATACATTTGCTATCAGCATCTATTCCTTTGCGGATGATGTCACCCACCTAGACGTACGCCTCTGACAGTGCTGTGTTCAGTAATCTGAGTAGCGCATTCTGTAATTGTGTCATACTGTCGTGCGATAGGGTAGGTAGGTGTAAGGTCAATTCCCATGCCTGCCAGATGTGTGTGTGTCTATGCTCCCAACCGCATGGTTTCGTAGGTTATGGTTTTAGGCGCTTCGCAACACACATATATCCTGCTGACGTCTCTGTGTTTGCGGATGTTGAGATGCACCTTGTGGACTGCCTGTGTGTCTGCTGTGGTTAGCGACCTCCATAGCGTGTTCTCTACATGCGTCATGCTGTGGTGTGATAGGGTAGTGATGTGTAGGTTCCACTACCGACCTTGCCACCTGTGTCTGTCTGTATCTCTCTTGATGTATGTATATATACATATTTTATGCCCATAGCGCTGCTCTTGCATGGACAGCTGTCTGTCCCATGTATCGCATATTTGCACAGCTTACACATAGCAATGTGGTACGATGCAAATCCGAACATTGTCCATGGAACGTCCGTGTTCCGGGAGGTGTTACACGCCCTTACAGACATCCGCTGTATATCTTGGCAGACAGCTATCCTTGCTGTACTGTCACTGTACTCATACACGCCATAGACTCTGTGTATCATTGCCTGTTTATGATGTGTGTATGTCTATCTGAGCTGTGTGCATGGTCGTGTGTATGTCCCACTATAATCATCTGTGCAGGTGTCGCCAATATAGGTAATTCATGTAGACTGCTGTTTAATTTGCATTTCAGCACATACCTGCGGACAGTACTGCAGTTCCTACTCCAGCACATTTCATCATCTTGCAGTGGATAATAATGTTTCCACACACATGTATCTGTTTCTGTTCATAACACTCCACCTCAAGGAGCATATATCTGGACAAGGCCTTATGTGATAGTGGGACACTCAGGGCCAGTAATGACATGTTGCTCTTAGAAACATTGCTAGTGAGCACAGTGATATGTTATGCATGAGTATGGCAATTCTGACTGATTTGGTGTCTTCATCACATGTTTGTCGTTGTTTCCTGTCGTCAGTTATCATGAGGGTGCTGGACTGTTACTGTTACGTGGAACACAGCAAACATATGAGGCATACCTCTACACAGTCTGTGTACATCTGTACAGTTGCAGAGTATGTGTCTAATACAACATACCTACTGTCTGACTACAATACACACACAGTGTATGGCGGCATGACAGCCCACGTGGCATTACTTTGTATTTGCACGACACACCCACACAGACAGCTGTATTCCTCACACAGGTCTACATCTGCTTATCCACACTAATTGTTCTTTCATGTACCATATGTGTGCGTTGTATTTGCGCTTTCCATCAGTGGCAGGGCTCACGTACGACTATGGGGGTCTGGTAATTGTTATGTTGACATTTCATGACACCCTGGGGGACACTTCACCTTTGTGTCTAATTACCTTCCACATTGACCTCAGCAGGGCATACGTTGTCATTCACATTTTCCGGGGTATGACTTATATATGTTTGCCCATTTGTCCTGCTGTCTTTCTTCTCACCTGTCCGCCTAATATCACCAGTTCAGTACATGTATTTCGGACAGGTTAGCTCTTTCATACCCTTGACCTGTTGTCATTATGTGTACACGCTCTGACGTTTAGCCTTTGCCCTTGTTACATTTCACATAGTGATGTGCCTTTCTAGCAGATTGCTGTCTAGGCATTATGGACTGTGCGGTAGGTGATAGTGACCGCTATTTCCATTGCATGATTAGTGACACTCATAACATCCGTATTCATGGCTATGCCAGTATTTGCACAATGGTCTGAGTTTGTATAGGGTATTTATAATGTAGTCCCTATCTGTATTTCCTGTACTATGCCTTACTGCAGCTGTGTTATTCTGACAGTTTTCCAGTTATGGGTACCATCTTGGTCGTACGCATGTCCATCCATGGGAATCGCCTACTGGACACTGATATAGGGCTGCACATATTTCCAACTTGCTTTCCACACTATCCAGTGGATGCTTTGCACCATTATTGAGAATAAAGGCATGTGCTATACCCACATCCCTCCCACGGGGCGGGCCTACGAAATCTCTGCCAAACCACACCTAGGCCCATTTCTGCATACACAGGTTCCCATGCCTGCAACCCTCTACGGTACACATTACACATGGTTAATGTGTGCGGTACTGTGATGTGGACGCACTTTTATGCACTCCCCACTCTAGGGATATCTGTGCATACGTCCTGCATTTCATGGACACATGTGTCATCACCCTTGCACCTGCTTTTAGTGCATATACAGCTGATTCGTATGTACGGCTGTCACTTCATTTGCGTCAATCGTTGCAGGTACTGCGAATGGATAACTTTTTGGAGTCCTACAATGGACACCAATATGCATGTTTAAAGTGTAGAACTTGCTGGACTGTCACTTTCTGGCCAATGATTTTGACTGCTGCTGTATATTCCCCATTCGTGGATGTCTGTTTGACTACCCATATTAGCTATTACTTGGCATATTTATATCCATGTGTCATATATACGGAACATAGGTCTGTTGTGTGTACATATATACATGTAAACTCCTCATTTCATACCTTGCTTTGTTAATGTCTGTGGATTACCTGTGTACACACATCTATACCCATACCATACCTTCCCACTGTACAGCTACTGGCAGAGTGTACGGATGGTTGACCCTTTATCTTAGGTGTGTTTTAAATTGACCGGTGTCTATCTGGCAATTTGCTGGCATTTCATTTGAGACTTACGGTGGCACCTTCTGACAAGTAGTTCGTCAATCCCTGCTACTAACACACCCGTTATTCTATCCACTTTCTATGTTTGTTTTAGCACATATCTTGTGTTTCTCACTATTTGTACCAGTACTTTGCATGGCATTGTCCGGTTCCATACTTTCAGAGACTGACAGTTTTGAGACATGTATAACTAACTTGGGGGAAACAGCATTAATTTACTCTGCTGTGAGCGGATCACACACGCACAGGCGCACTTGCATTTCCTTATTGTGGGTTACGCGCAGGCACACATGCATATCCGTATTCTGGGTTACATATGTTTACTGTGTCCTTGTGCTTACGTGGCCTGTATTAGTTGTGACAGTACCAGTAACATATCTCTGATCCGGTTAACGGACGTATGCGAAACACACTTTCACCTTTACATATGTAACTGTCTTTGTGGCACAGACGCATTAGTTACACGTTCACATTTATATGTTCTATACTTGTAATTCAAACGGGACTGCATTCACGTTGGCCGGTTGCTGTGACCACTACACGTTTGGTGTTCTGTCTCATTTATATGCATACCCATGGTACATAGCTACATTAACATATCCCCCCCCCACACTCACTTACGTCACAGGCATCCATTCTCCTGCTGTGAAAAGTGTGGTACTACATGTTACACATTCCCTATTCCCTAATGCTCTTGACCCAGGATGCATATGGCGTAACCGCAGGGATATTCAGAACACAAAGGCTTTATAGTCCCAATGCATACAGGTCTTTAATTGTCAGGGTGTTCCTGTGGTGCTCTGGGATTGGTTTTGTCCGCCTAGTGTACAGCACTGCCCTGACCATGTACAAATGTTAGACGAGGCACATGGGCACGGTTTGTCCATGTTTATTATACCATGACCCCCCATTATTCCATACCGTGCACGCTGATTGGCCAGCGTGCCCATTGTAAATTGAGTTATACTAATGGAAGATGGTCCGGTCGCCCGGACCTTTTTCCATTAGTATAACTCGGTATTTAAAACCTGTCTCGCTATGTTAGGTGGGTTTGACATAGCGAGACAGCTTTAAATAAGCAACGGAGATGTCCGTTGCTTACTTTAAAGCTGTCTCGCTATGCTAAACACATTTAACATAGCGAGACAGGTTTTAAAAGAAAGCAACAGGGAAATCAAGCTCTCCATTTCTTTTTTGTTGTGTTTTGCTATGTTAACTGGGTTTAACATAGCGAGACAGTTTTAAAATTAGCAACGGACATCTCCGTTGCTTATTTTAAAGCTGTCTCGCTATGTTAAACCCATGTAACATAGCTTAAACACTACAATAGCGACGGAGATCTTGCTTTCTCCCGTTGCTTTTGCCCACAGCTGTGATGTACTGCGCAGGCGCGCAGTACATCCGCACTGCCGCGGATGCCAGACATCTGCAGAGGGGCAGCAGGCAGGCATTATACTATGCCATTATGTAAGGGAATTGATAGTTTATGTTCTTACATGATGTCATGGTATGATAGCAATAACCCACTTCTGGGTGTAGGTGATGCTGTATTTACCCACGGTTGGCTTTGTTTGGTCCCTAGGGCGACACCGTGGGTATATCCAGCATTACCCACACCCAGGCATGGGTTATTGCTATAATATTCAATCTGTGTTTACAGACACGGGTGTTTGGACAACCGACAATAGCTTATGCTGTTGGCATACAATGATGTGGGTGGTGCTGTTGGCATACAATGATGTGGGTGGTGCTGGTTATCATACATATTCCATGTTGTGCGTTGTTCCCATTCACAATTGTCTATTCCCTGTAGTCATTCATACGTGGATAGTTATGTAGCACATGACTGAACTATGTATTACCTGCAGGTATGCTGTGTTACAGTGAACATATGTGACGGTTGGTTACAGTGTATATGTGTGCATTCTGTGATACTGGGGACTACCACACATCCGTCAGCATTTCATGCGTATGTACATACTATTATTCGTGGCCTGTAGAAGCTTGTGAGAGCACTGATTACATGTGTCCCTATTTGTGCACGCATCATGTTAGTCTTTGTCCAGCTTTTGTTGCTGTCATGGGTTGGACGGTGGTGTTGGTGTGTCATTGGGTTGTATTTATACTGCCGATACTTCAGTGGGGGGTAGGGTTAGCACTTGTTCCTCTTTGGGAGGCCCCATTATGGACATTTGTGTCCTGCGTCAACACTTGACACATGCCATATGTCCTGTGATATTAACACAGTAGTGTATTTCTTACCTTCATTACTACTTGCATGTTACAGGCATTTTGTATCTGGTACACATGACTATTATATTGGATAGCTTAAGCTATTCACATGCTATGCAATAACCTTTCATTCTGGCATATACGTGTTATTCTATCCTTTGCATTGGCCGTGGGTGTTTTACCATGCAAATCCACACATATCTACTAGTGATGTCCCACCTTGACAATCTGTACATGTGGCAACCCTGCTGGGGTGGCCTGCTTGGTGGACAGCTGTTCCACCCTGTGTATTATGTTTGGCATGTCTGCATAGCTACTTATCAGTACCGTGGCTACACATACTGCTTTGTCCGGATGTGTACAGTTATGGACACCATGGCATGTGAACACCTATGGGGTTTCGACAGGTCAGTAACCACACACGGGATGTACACATTCTGCCGACACATTCACATGCAGCCATTTGGATTTCAATACCTGGGATGGGATGTTGACATATGTGGGGTACATATTTGCAAGTCTGTCACTGCCTAGGACAATACTTCCTACTACATATGGGGTATACCCGCTCTGTGTAGGTGTGCAGCTGCGCATGGCTGCTAGCTGGATTAGGTGGACATTCGGACATGGGTGCAGGTTACGTGCTATGAAGGGGTTGTTGTTTATTA
The DNA here is from genome assembly GCF_019279795.1 of Protopterus annectens. Lineage (NCBI taxonomy): Eukaryota > Metazoa > Chordata > Ceratodontiformes > Protopteridae > Protopterus > Protopterus annectens. The sequence continues at coordinate 1,542,023,097 of NC_056733.1, forward strand.
CATTTGCATGCATGGGTTCTGCTTCTGGATATTCCGATTCGGCATATGCCATCCTATGTGTATGTGACAGTTACGTTGCTGTGTATAGCACATTTTACTATACATATATTTGTGTGTGTTTGGGATATCTAGATTCTTTATGGTTGTTATATGGCCACAACTGCCCAGCTGTGTACTATCACTACCACTGTGGGACTGCTGGTGACCATGCCCATGGGGCTGGTCGTGTGTATTTGCGGTGCGCTGACATGATGCAGTACACCTCCACTGGGTATGACTGCTGACAGTGCAATACGTAATGGACACAGTATTCTAAGTATCATGTGTTCCATGAACGGGAACATTTTGTATGTCATGCATTTATGTTTTGGTTCTCCATTTTGTGTGGACGGGTACTATGTAGCATATTTTGCATATGTTTCATTATCCACGGACACTGGTAGGTGTGGTTACTATTGCAGGCAGCCTGTAAGAGTCAGCACTTTAGGTTGCTCATCGCCTGCTGACTTGGCCACGCCTCCGAGCGCAACCTAGTTAGGCTCCCTGGACTTGCGCACGTGCCCTATGCATGTGGTTGTGGTTGCAGCGCACACTCATTACTATGCATGTGGCGCTGCTATGCCATTTAATATACGGCCGGGCGCAAGCCTTACACCGGCCTTGCGCCGAGCTTCATGAATCCGGGGGAACATCAATTTTGATAAAGAGAATAGTAATAAAACTCAGGTTACATTCCTACAGAATAGTAATAAAACTCAGGCTACATTCATACAGAATAGTAATAAAACTGAGGTTACATTCATACAGAATAGTAATAAAACTCAGGCTACATTCATAGAGGTATCAAATACACATAAGTAGACAATAAAAAAAAATACAAAAAATATTATTATGCTATACTTTTTTTTTTTATATAGAACTGTGAATTAGGTGTGAAGGGGGTAAAGTTTTCATTGCTTTAAAGGGTGTATTAGGGAGGAGGGGAACTAGGTAGGGTCATGGCCGGGGCAAGTTCTGTAGTTGAGTAGATAGGCTTTTAGTTCATTTTTGAAATGAGAGGTATGAGAGATGAAGCGTATGATGAAGGGAAGTTTGTTCCAAGCATGGGCAATAGAGTGTTTGTAGAGTAGTTTGCCTACAGACTTTTTTGGTTGGTAGATATCAAGTAGTTGTTGATTTGAAGTACGAAGGGACCAGAGTGGAATGTACAGAGAGATAAGGGAAGAAAGAGATGGACAGAGTGAAGGTTTACAGAGTATCGAGTAAAGCATGTGAAATTTATAGAGTAGAAATAGTTGTGGAAGTTCAAGCCAGTGTAGGGAGTTTAATGCAATGCAGTGATGTGAGTTATATGGGGAGTTAGTGATGAATCTGGCATTTTATGGTAGGTTTGTTGGAGTTTATTCATAGTGGTGGTCTGTATGTTGGTTAGAAATGGAGCTGCATAAAGGAGGGTGGGGAGGAGGAGTGATTTTTCCCGGCTGAGTCTGGTGTTAGGGATGAGATATTTTTTGTTGCGATATAGTAGCCCTAGTTTTTGGTGGAAGGTTAAATTTTAGTTCATCATCAATGATGACTCCTAGTAGTTTGGTATGATTATCTGGTAGCATTGTAGTGTTGTTGAGAGATATTATGACAAAGGAGGATTTGTGGTGAGAGACAGAGCAGGAAAGAAAAAGTAAGAGTTTTGCTTTTTTGGGGTTAAAAATGAGTAGGTTGTCTGAAAGCCATTGTTCAGTGGTTAGTAGAGCTTGTTGGGTTTGGGTGTGTAGATCAAGAATGTTGTTAGAAATAGATATGTGTGGAGTTGTCAGCATCCTGAATAAGGGAAGATTCTTTACAAGAGGTGTGCAGATCGTTGGTGAAGATGTTAAATAGCAGGGGTCCTAAGATGGAGCCTTGGGGTACCCCAGTGGAGATAGGAAGAAAAGGAGAGCAGGATGAGAGCCATTTGACAGATTGTTCTCTGCCAGATAAGTAGCTAGAGAACCAGTTGAGTGTGGGGGGATAGGTGAAGTTTGGTAAGTTTGGCTAGTAGAATAGGGTAAGAGACAGTATTGAAAGCTTTGGAAAGGTCAAGGAAGGGGCAGGAAATGAGTTTGTTGCTATCTAAGGCTTCAGCAATGGTGTGAGTGAAGGCGAGGAGTGCAGTGGTAGTGCTATGATGGGGACGAAAGCCATGTTGAGTAGGAGTAAGTTGTGGTTGAGGAGGTGTTTGAGAAGTGGGTGTGAATACATTTTTCTAGCAGTTTGGAGAGTGGGGATAGAACAGCGATGGGTCGATAGTTGGAAGGGTCAGTGGAATTCCCACCTTTGTGCAGGGGGATTGTATAGAAAGATTTCCAAAGAGTAGGGACAGTAGATTAGAGAATCAATTTATTTATTAGTATGGTTATGGGATAGGCAATTGGGTCAGCAGTGAGCTTCAGAAAGGAGGGAGGTAGGTTGTCTGTGGAAGGAGAGCACGGTTTAAGCTTGTGCAGTAGAGACTTGATATACGCTACGGGAACTGGCTCAAGGGAGAATAAAGGTGTGTTTTGGGGAATTGGAGGGTTGGGTATAGGAGTAGAGTTAGAATTGGTGGTTACAAGATTTTGAATGGAGGAGATAAGGTGTTTATTTAGTAGGGTAGCCATTTCCTTAGGGGATGTGTTAGGGTAGGGGGAGGGAGTGGTGGGCCTTCCAGGATATAGGATATTGTTAAACGTTGACCAATATTTGTGAGGGTTTGATTTGTTGTTGAGGTGAGAGGAGGTGTAGTGTGTCTTTTTGTCATTTATAATTTGTTATTTGGCTAGGTTTCTCAGCTGTCTATATTTTATGAGGAGAGATGGCTGTTGTGATTTAGTCCAGGCTTTCCAAGTACTATCTCTTTGTTTCATAAGGGACTTAGTTTCTTTGGTAAGCCATGAGGCATGTTTAAATTTAACTCTGATCTTCCTGGAGGGTGCTAGGGAGTCTAATGCACTCAAGAAGATGTTATTGAAAGTAGTTACTGCATCGTTCAGGGGGAGCTGTCGAAGAATGGACCAGTCTATACTTTGGAGGATGAAGTTGAACTGGGATATATTGAAACTAGATAGTTTTCAACAGTCTTTGATTAAATGGGGTATAGTGGTATGGGAGTTTTGTCTTAAGATAGAGGAAGGGAGATGGTTACTGAGAGAATTGGGTAGGGTGGATGGATTGTGATAGTGGTGGGGGGCATTGGTGAGGATCCAGTCTATGGTAGAGCTAGATGTGGAGTTCTTGGAGAAGTGAGTGGGGAAAGAGATAAGTTGGTGGAAGCCATGTTGGTGGATACTATGTTGGGGAGAGTCAGTGGAGATTTTAAACCAGTCTATGTTGACATCGCCGAATATAAGGGGCTCATCAGGTATATTGTCACAAAACAAGGATAGGATATTTTCAAGAATAGGTAGATTGTTACCAGAAGGTATGTAGATGGTGGCTATTGCAAGTTTTTTGTGAGCATTGAGATGGCAGTTAAGGATTGTGAGCTCTGCAGGGAGGAAGTCTGGAGATGGGGAAGGGTATGGTGAGAGGTTAAGGTTATTAGAGTAAAGGATGTCTACGCCACCCCCTTTTTTTGGATTGGTTTATCAGAGCGGAAAATGTTATAGCCAGGGGGCAGAATTTTATTGTTTGAGATTTGAGCCTTAATCCAAGTTTCAGATAGGGAAAGGATGTGGGGGTATTATGAGCTATCCATGAGTGAAGTTCAGTGATCTTATTTCTTAGGCTCTGGATGTTAAGGGAGTATATAGTTAAATATTTGGATGGAGAGAGTTTTTGTGACTGAGGTTGGGTAGTCTTAGAAGAGTCCAGAGGGGACAGTGAGGGGGGAGGTTTTGGTGGGAGAGAAGAGAGGGAGAGAAGAGGAGGGGTAAGGGTAGGATGGATGTCACCATCATATAGTAGATTGGTAATGAGAGGAAGGTGTGCTGTGGGGTTGAAGTGGAATTTGAGTAGTTTTGATTTTGCCTTCTGTGAAGGTTTAAGAATTTGTAGTAAGGATAGTTTATGTAGACTTGAGGTAGGGATGTTAAAGAGGTTTAGGGAGATATAGAGAGATGAAGTAGATGTAGGGGAATTGTATGACTGAGATGTAGGGGAGCATAGGTATGGGTTAGGGAGGTGTATATGATAGGAGGTACTAATTGAGAGTGAAAGGAGTGGTATAGATGGTAGCAGTAGATATTGCATGCTAGGGGAAGGTGTGTATTAGGTAGGAAGTAAATGGGAGGAGAATATGATGTAAAGTGGGAGGAAAATATGATGTAGAGGAATTTACGATAATAGGCTTACCAGTTATAGATTGGTGGGAGTGGGAAGGAATTGGAGTTTTATTTGCTAGTTGTGCAGGAAGGGGAGGGGTAGATAGGTATAAAGGAAATTGTCATAGGGGTGGGTGGGAATGGGGGTAGGGGAGCAAATGTAGCGGGGCTACACCCGCAAGGAAGGACTCAGAAAACAATCAGGGAAGCAGGACAGATATGAGAGAAAGAGAGATAGGGGTTATTAGGTAAAAAACAGAGGTATCTGGGCTGAAGATGGAGTAGGAATGCATGGGTTAGGCACCTTTAGTGAAGCAGCAGGAGAGTAGTATATAGGGAGGGAAGAAAGTAGTGGCAATAGAGGCAGCTTTATTAGAGAGAAACAGATAGAGAAAGTGTGTTTGGTAATCAGGTGTGGGCAATTCAGTTTAGGGGTGGCTGTATGCAGAGGAGTAAAAAAGATTAGAGGGAGGTGGGGAAAGAGATAGGAAGTCTGGTAGGAATAAGGAGAGGACTTCAGGGTGCAGTCACCAGGTGAGATGCAGCCACCACAGGGGTAAATACAAGATAGTTGTTAGCAAATATCTTACACAAGTGTGGTGTACATATTTAGGTTGTGTCACACTAGAGAGGGATATACACAGAGGCTCTTGGTAAGTTCCAGCTAATGTGGACCAGTGGGAGGCAGGGATGCACAGATGGCTTGACTATACCTGAAAAAATGAGACAAGGTAAGAGTTAGGGGAGGAAGGGAGGTAAAACAGTTGGAGCACAGGAGATAAGACTAGGTGTTATGGAGTTAGATATGAGGGTGTTTATCTGTTTGAATATGTAGAGTGTAGGGGTAGTACAGTGTGTGAGAATTAGGTCACTGAAAATGTTGGTGTACACTATAATGTTATAAAGTGGAGGGAGATAGGTTCAAGTTGAATGCAGGATAGGTCAGTTGATTGCAGAGTATGCTTGGGGGGTAGGTGAGCAGTAGTAAATGGTGTTGTAACTACCTACGGCAGTGCAGTAAAAAGCAGTACAATACATTGAATAAATAGCTTTGACAAAGATATTCAACAGATAAGTATACACAAACAGCAGTATTTCACATGGTATGGAGGTGCCACAGGGACTACTGTATACAAGTTAGTCCTAGGCTAAGTAGAAAGCACAGATTTAGATTTGGTAGCTTAAGTTAGCAACAAATCATCTAGCAGCAGGCATAGGCTATACATATAATTGGTAACATTGACTGGAGAAAATCAGAAATCTTGTTCTGAGTAAGAGTAGTAAAAGTTGTTTCTTTCTTTTTTAAGTTTAAAAGAAACATACATTTAACATCCTAAAAAAGGGCAGTGGGAGAACATTGTCGACAGCTGCAGCAAACAACAGATAGATAATGTGCATTAACTGGGGGAGGGGGGAGCCATAACAAAAGAGTATTGAGGGAATAAGAGCAGGAGTAGTGTTCCAGCACATGGTAAAAAAACACCAGGAGCACTTCCACTGGGGCTTGTAGCTGCATTGAAAACATGTGTCAGCCAGCATTACAAGGAAACATAAGTAGGAGTGTAAAAATGGCAGTCTACTGAGTACAAACATCTACTCTCACAGCAGGAGTTTATAACTGCTTAGAAGGTGTAGTGCACATTACAACTGTATCACTAAGTGGCTTCTAGGGCATATATGAGAAAGGAAATATTTGCAACCATAAGCAAAAAAGACAAGGGATATTTAGAAGAGGGAAATAAATGCAGATAGCTGTGTCGTTGAGTGAATCCAATGACTTTTAAGCTAAATGCAGACACTCATAATACGTAGGAATATGGCAGAAAGGTAGTAGGGGTAGGGTACCCAAAAGCAAAACACTTAAAGTAGCGTTTAGCACTGATCCATTAGTTGGAGGCACACAGTTAACTAATTCAAGCCTTCAGTCATTGCTATAACATCAACGCTTCCAAAATTACATTGCAGAACACACTTTAAAATTATTTCAAGCCTTCAGCCATTATTATTACATCAATGTTTTCAGAAATACATTGCAGCTAGCATTTAAGCACAGTATAAACTAGCGTAAATAGGTTGCACAATATATCAATGTTCTAATCCTCTTATAGCCACTAATTTCAACAAAACAAGCTTAGAAAGTCACAACTCATGAAGTTTCAAACAATTGCAGTGAGAAAGGCTTTACAGTTACATGTGATTCTAAACAGCTGTTCCCTTAATGCACGATTAGCGTGTAACATGTATTCATACTTTCGTTTTCTTCTTGGAGTGGCCTTAGGTCAACTGGTACCCTAGGCAGAAGGGTTCCTCGGCGCCCCCCAGCATCACCCGGTGCCCTCATCCTAGTCTACCTACACCAAATAAATACTGGAAAAGTGCCCCTGCTACAGCGTTGCCCTAGGCGGCTGCCTAGTTGGCCTATGCCTAAGGCCGCCGCTTACCTGTGGAAGGCTGGTACGCACCACAGGACCGTTTGTTTAGGAGGAACGAGAAAGTAAAGATGGCGTGCACAGTAAAACATGCCAAGGCTCAAGATGACGCAAGGGATTATGGGTAATCACAAAATTACCATACTGGGGGAGGCAGAGAAGCAAACAGTTACAATAGATAGATGGGGGAAGGCAGAAGAACAGGGAAATGTAGAGGATACTGGAAAGGAGAATAAAAACGAAGGCAGAGGAATTACAGAGGGACAGATGCAGAAGGAATCAGAGAATAGAGTGATCAAAGGATCAGTGAAATCAGTGAATAGAGGCAGCAAAGACAGAAATAATTAGGTGGCAGAGAGAATAACATTTATTAGTCATAGAAATAGGCAAGGAGGATAGAGAGAAAACAGGAAGCTAGGAAAAGGTCCCCAGGGCTTTCTACACCCGCAAGGAAGGACTCAGAAAACAATCATGGAAGCAGGACAGATATGAGAGAAGGAGAGATAGGGGTTATTAGGTAAGAACAGAGGTATCTGGGCTGAAGATGGAGTAGGAATGTATGGGTTAGGCACCTTTAGTGAAGCAGCAGGAGAGTAGTATATAGGGAGGGAAGAAAGTAGTGGCAATAGAGGCAGCTTTGTTAGAGAGAAACAGATAGAGAGAGCATGATTGGTAATCAGGTGTGGGCAATTCAGTTTAGGGGTGGCTGTATGCAGAGGAGTAAAAAGGATTAGAGGGAGGTGGGGAAAGAGACAGAAAGTCTGGTAGGAAGAAGGAGAGGACTTCAGGGTGCAGTCACCAGGTGAGATGTAGCCACCACAGGGGTAAATACAAGATAGTTGTTAGCAAATATCTTACACAAGTGAGGTGTACATACTTAGGTTGTATCACACTAGAGAAGGGTATACACAGAGGTTCTTGGCCATTGATAAGTTCCAACTAATGTGGGCCAATGGAAGGCAGGGATGCACAGATGGCTTGACTATACTTAGGTTGTGTCACACTAGAGAGGGGTATACACAGAGGTTCTTAAATAAAAACATGCTTTGACCTATGCACATGTAAAACACTCAGCATATGAACAAGAGTCAGCAAGACAAGACATATTCAAAACAGATTATCTCAGTGTGAAACTGTAGCACCCCACTAATCACATACCAAAAGTGTGTATGTGAGAAATGTTCTACGATACCATTACACAGAATTGTCATGAGAAACAGCGAGTGCAAAACTTATTCAGTTTTCAGTTGTCTACAAAGTGAGTGCTGTTATTATACTTTTCCCTTGTCCTTTTCATCTTTTTTCAGCACCTGCATTATGATACAGCAGGTTGAGAGTGTGGGAAACTGCATCCTGTCTTTCTCACCAGATGTATGAGGCATAAATCCAGTGTTGGTTTAGACACCATTCCACTGTAGAACACATACCTGCAAATGTGGTCCTTTTCTCGCTCTCTCTTTCTCTGTCATAGACACAGATACAGATGCACTTGCACCCCCACCCCCCACACACATTCACACACACTCATATCTGCAGGCAGTGTGGAGTATCTCCAGTTTAACATGTGAGGATGTCTTTGGGGTGTGGAAGGAAATTGGTGCCTGAGTGAAAACCCATGTGGACACAGGACAGATATGCTAACTGCTGCTCCACGTTACCACTTAATACATAAATACATACATTCATACATAAATACATGCGTGTGCATGTACATACATAATAGTTTTGTCCACAAATGGTATATATGGGCTCCAGGTCTGATCTGACTTTTACTTTTACTATGGATGTTGTGTGGAATGAGGCATTTGATTTATATACCATACTCATGACTTAACTTGCCCTAAAACTAAAAATGATATTGAATTCTGAACTCTGATATCTAATGCTGTACATATATAGGTTTGTGCATTGACATAGTTGTGCAACAAAGGTAACCCACTCTATGTATAGCACATATTGTACAATGTGGTAAACTGTAACACTGAACATTTACTTCTCTGGCAGTGACGTTAAAGTGATTGTCTGCAACAGAATGGCTTCTTGATATTTGGTGGCATTATGGAAAATAACTAAAATGTACTTTGTGCCTCATTCCTGATTTAGTTAAGGATCTTATCTGTTCCACAGCTATTTTTTTAATGAGTTATCTGTTAATGAAATAGGTAGTAATGACATAATACCAGGTACCCATGGAGAAGTACACTGACACTTCGGATATGAACTACATCATAGTTCTACTGCCATATTGGTGTATGACTAAAATAACCTATCAAGTACCCTTCCTTTTTTGTTTTACCCCAAGACTATCACATAGCATATGACTGCAGGCAGGTTTAGGACCATTTTCTTCCAGGGTTAGGGAACAAGCTGCCCTGCAACCACTTCCTTTCTTATAGTTATTCTATAAATTACATTGTGGCATCTATCTATCTGTCTATCTATCTATCCATCTATCTATCTATCTATCTATCTATCTATCTATCTATCTATATATCTATCTATCTATCTATCTACCAGAAATAGTTGCTTTGCAATACACACAATGTCATTAACGTTTACAACTATCAGAAATAATGACTTCAAAATACAGAAAACTGGGAATAAGGGCTTTCTAGATATTCCATTATTTGGTTGTACATTACTTTGAGTTTTGTCATAAGCCCCTCTCACTATACCACATTGTTAGGCCACTTTACCGGAAGATGTCAGTGCAGGCTGTCTTTATGAGTAGAATCAGTACTTTCCACTGCGTAACCTTCACCTGCCATCCATTGTTGTCACCATACTCCTTAGGGTGTTCCCATTTTAAGTAGGGCTAGGACAATATTTCATTGTATTACCTCCTGCTTTTTGAGCTGACTCTGGAATTCTTTGGATTCGCATAACTTTAAATTATGTAAAATAATTTCCTTTTATTACGTTATTAATCAACTGGGTTACAAACTCTGCACAGTGTATGTGTTTTCCAGAATCAGTGTTAAATTTACTTTTGATAGGCTCATAATTTTTGTCTCTCCATGAACACACATATTCTGTCAATTTCTGTAATTGAGCTGGTTATTTTAAAACAGTCTCATTGAAGAAAAAGTGTCAACATGTTTCAAAATGGCAGAGAGCTTCTATGATCATCAGTTTATAGACCTTGCAAATTTCTCTGCTGTCACTTGTTCCATAATATTGTGTATGATATTATATTCAGCACTGCATACAAACAGGTCTCCTGGTCTTAGTACATTATACAGAGAAGTAAGCACATTTAGCAAGTCTGATTATGTTACAGTATACACAATCCCAAAGACAGTTTATGTATAAATGTTCCTACTCTACACATCTACCTGGCAGGTGACATAAGAGGGGCAAGTTATGCCACGTGCCAGGTGGATGTGTTGTCTATACCCCTACATCTTGCACTAAGAGTATATGTTTTTAGGTTCACTTATCAGTTTCTAGTTTGGTTTATGTTTTGAAAAATATTCCCTTAAAAATTCCTATAATTTCACAGAAATGTAATGTTTGAAGCAAATGTTTTAAAGGAATTCAGTAGTTTCAGCATACCTTTCAGCCTCTTAAATCAAAACATCTGGACAAAACCATAGGTAAAGGGGGTACAAAGGCCCAAAAATAGGGGGCAATTTTTAAATTTTCTCTTACAAACTTAGAAAGTAGATAGAATAGCAGGTTTTGCATTAGCATGAATTTTCTGATGGGTATAAAGTCTAAAACTCAAATATCTATCATTATTTTCTGACTTAAATCTACAAAGATTTGTCAATGATTTGCTAGAAAACCACACTTTTATGAAAAATGAACTAAAATATGAGACAAAAATCTGGACGTTCTACAAAAATCTGTACAGTTGAGAGGTACGAGTTCCAATTAAACTTAATTATCTTCCAAGGTTATAAGCGTGATCTGATTCACCCAGCTTTGGACTTCAACACACATATAACCTCAGTCAAAACACTTTTATCACTAATAGTTACACCGCATGTGTGGATACACAGCTATCACATTTTAGTCACTTCAGGGCCATTGTATGATACCATGCAGATTATGCATAAAGGTGAAAATAAGCTTGTCAAGTCTGATTTAAAATGGATTGAATATTCTGCCTCCCATTAATCCATCCATCCATCCATCCATCCATCCATCCATCCATCCATCCATCCATCCATCTATCCCTAATGTCTTTATCATCCTTATCACTTTTCTTCATACATTTCTTGCCCTTTTTCTGTACATTTATCAATATGAATTTTCTACTGACCATTCATAATAGTAGTCCATTCCATGTGTCTATAATTCTGTCTAGGAAGAAGCAGTCTCGGAGATGAGTTAGTTCATCCCTTCAGATTGCTGTCTGTGCTCCTCTCTGTTCTGTCCTTCTACTTCAGGATGACACAATCACATTTCCCTAACATTACCTTATGTACTCATATCATGCCACCTCTTCCACCCCCCCCAGCATTTCTGGTCTCTAGCAATAGTAGCTGGAGCATGGGAAGAGGTGCTACTAACCTAGATAGAGATATTTGAAATGAAATGAGTTAAGTTTCCTATTTCATTTATAATAAGTTATAAATACTGGATAAAGAAAACACATGTAAAATAACTTACTTAGGTAAAATCTAAAGGGTGAAATTCATAGTTGATGGAAATGCAAGAACCAATATTGTGAGTCCCAACATGAAAATTAAACGTAGAATTAAAGCAATGTTTGAGATCCTTTACCCAGGAGTAGGGGAATACTCAGAATTAGTGCATTCTCATGTAAGACATATCTCCACTGTTTACAGTTAAATTTTTACTGATACAAATCTTTGCAGTTGTAATGTTCAATAACTAACTGGAAACTCATTTAAAGATGGTATGAGGGTGCAGCAATAGTCAAGATATGCAAGATCATGTTATATGAGGAAGGTAGGAAAAGCTTTATGAAACAGTGATGTCAGAAATGTTTTGGAAAAGTATCGTGAATTAGAAAATCAGGAGAAATAAGGATACAAACAAAAGAAATGATAAATGATGTGTGCCTTTCAGATTATGCTTTATATGTGAATTGGAAGCTTGTTGAAGAAAATAATTCAGTAAAGTCTGCTTGTAAATGTAGACTGCAGTATGAAAGGCATGGAAAGGCACACACTTACTATTATATATATTGGTGAGTCTGAGGTGGAAAGAGTGGCTACTTTCAAATTCCTTGTAATTAACATTTCTGAGGACCTTACCTGGTCTCATAATATCACAGATCTGGTATGGAAAAGCCAGCAGTGATGGGAAGTTTGGCATGTATAATCTCATCTTCAGCAACTTGTACAGATGTGCAACTGAGAGCATTTTCTGTGTTACAGTGTGGTTAAGGAATAGTACAATATGGGATCATATGGCTCTGTAGTGAGCAAGAAAAAATGTGCAAAATATAATTGAAGTAACACTCCCTGCATTGCAGAACATCTACCCTAAAAGAGTTTTAGGAGGGCTCAAAACATTTTCATGGACACTACCCAACCACAATACGAACTGTTTATACTGCTACTGTCAGGGAGTCATTATAAGAGCATGGTGGCCATAACAACCAGGCTGAAAGACAGTTTTATACCTCAAGCTATTAGATTGTTAAATGAAACTTGCATGCTACCTCTCCCTTCAGTATTGTAGGTTGTTTCACATTTGGGGGGAATGGACTTGTTTTGCACTAATGTGCTATTTTGCATGCACACACACACACACACACACACACACACACACACACACACACACACATATATATATATATATATATATTTACTGATATTGGTATTTATATTATTGTATATTAGTTGCCTTAGAATACTTCTTGTTAACTGTCATTGTTTTTATATGTTGCTGGAGGATTTGCAAAATAGGAATTTCATAGTACTTTGTGACGCTGTCTCTAGTACATATCAAAATAAAGTTGAATTGAATTGAACTGAACTGAAATGTAGATTGCAGGATAAAAGTTACTACAGTAGGTATTGCTATATGCGTCAGGAAGAAACCATTGTTCATTTACATTTGAATGTTCCTTCATTAATGAATTTTTGGCCCTTATTACTGGCAAATTGAAAATGAACTAACTGAAACATGGCACATATTAAGAGGTGGCAGGTCTGTATTAGAACATCGACTTTTTAAAACGTCGAATGTTCTAATATCGACTCCTATTCAGCGAACGCTGACAATATCGAACATGCAGAACAGCAATTTTTTTCCAGGGAAAAAATTTGCTGTTCTGACACACATACACACAACACAAACACACCAAACAAACAGCAATCCACACAGTTACACCTAAAATCCTACATCTATTTCTACACTAAACTGTACACACATCACTAGCTATCAACTTACCTTAACCCAAACCTTAACCCTAAGGCCTGTCACTATCGCACACTCACCTCACCCGCACCCTAACCCTAACTCACCTACCACGCCCTAACCCTCATGTCCACACAATCACACACTTACCTGACCTGTGCCCTAACCCTAACTCACCTACCCCACACCCTAACCCTCATGTCCACACAATCTGACACTTACCTGATTCCGACCCGTAACTTTCCACCACAGTGCTGTACACAGTGAAGCCACAGGAACAGCCAATCAAATTCCTTCCCTAGGAAGGAATTCGGTGTTCCGCAGCTTTGCTATTTTCAGCATTCACTGACTAGGGGTCGATATTAGAACATTCGAAATTATGAAACTTCAATGTTCTAATATAGACCCAGAGGTGGCATATAGACTGTTGGATATAAACTGGGCATTACCTGTAGTACCTGATGTAGTTGTCATATCATTAGAATTGCATGTATGTAATGTGAGACATCTGTTTTATTTTCAGTAAGTTTTTAATTATTCACTTGTTGGTTTATAATATTGTAGATGTTCTCCAAAACAGAGCCATAGCTGGCTTACCCAATGCACAGCAGTGCCATTCCCTGTTCTGGTGTTCCTCAATGCCAAAAAAAAGGTCTGTTCCCAGACCAATTTACTGTCTCAGGAGCATGCCAACATACTTGTACCTGTCTATGCACCTCAAATTAGACTTCTCATCATGGTTAAAATGTAAAATGTAATATGTTCATTGAAACCCTGTCAATTGTTATGCTACCCTTTCCACACAATCTGTCACTATTCTAAAAGCTTGAAAAGCTTATGTTCTTTCCTTGGCTAATTACACAACAATACTATAGCTCACATAATTATGTACTAGTGTAAACCAAAGGGCAGTTTATCTTTAGAGTCTTTCCATAGCTTGCAGTCATCACTCCACAACTGCTCCACGCAACCTCATGCCTTCTTCTCATACCATGCTGCCCTTGTTATGCCATACCCTCATTCCATGCCTTTTTAAATACCTCTTCTCTTTCTGCTGAGTCACATCCCACCGACTATTCTGATAACCATTTCCAAGCACTGACCAGTCTTCTGTAGTATCATACTTCTTTGGCCCAGGCTATAAACTGTGCTGGCACTGTTTTTGTTCCCCTTCACATTTTTCTACTCCTCTTCACTCCATCGCAATCTCTAGTTATGGACCTGTGGATCCAAATCATGCTCTCTGACTGGATTATATAAAAAGAAAAGCAGTCCTACCCTGACCACTCAATCTCCACTGTTAGTCCAGTCTCTTGATAACATTCATTTTCACTTTCTATAAAATATCATGTTCCATACCTTGCATGGCTTTCATAGCTATATGCAGTAGTCCAGATGTGACCTGGCCATTGATTTATAGCATGATTTCCATGTCATTGATGAGTATTCCTCCCTCAGGTTACATAAAAGCATCTGTTTGGCTTCAGCTGTAGCCTTTTTGTTCATGATTGGATGGCTCTATAATGCTGTTGTCATCACTTCCTGTACATTTTTCTGATAAGTCTACATCAGTTTTACCCCTTCCCATCTATACTTCACTCCCAGGTTACTATGGACTAGCTGTATCTCTTTTAGTTTCTGTACATTAAATATCAATCACCATCTCTTTGCACATCTAGTTATGTTTATCAAGTTCCAAAAAGGGACACTTCCCAGGTTTTTGTTCTACCTCTACACTGGTGTTATCTGCAAACGTTATTCTAAATATCATCTGATATATATATATATATATATATATATATATATATATATATATATATATATATATATATATCATTCTTAAACACATTCCTTCCACCCATTATCCTCCCCATCACAACATTCATATCCTGCCCTATGTCCAGTGGTGCATACTTAATAGCCACATGTGAGGGACTGAGCAAATGCATTTCTGTAGCCAAAGCAGGCTGTATCAGCTGGAATTCCTTTACTTAGCTCTGCTATAGGTAAGTGGGACTGGTAGATCTTCTTGTCCAAGAAGTCTTGGTGATGTCTAGCTTGGAGTTAAGATTGCTTCAGGTATATAAGAGCCACAACCACTGGAAGGGAGGGGCAGATGTAGGTCCGGTCAATGGGCCCAGTTTGCAGGAGTTGATATGAGACAGAATTGTCTTTGCTTGATTTTTTTTCTATAACATGTTCATGTTTTAACTGGAGCACAGTAACAGCTGTAACTGACAGCTATTGTCCTTTTAAATGTTCGTTATTTTCCCTACTATGTCATCCTTAGTCAGGACTCCTATCTATTGGTATGAGGTCTGGACTGGTGGGGAAGAAGCAGTCTCTGCACATGTATGTATTCTATGGTAAAAAGAAGAGACGGAGGTGACAATTCCATCCATATTGGATGCACTTAGGAGAGAATTTTTAAGGCAAGTCATTCATTGTTGAGTGGACCCAAGAGGGAGTAAAATGTGACTATAAACATAAGTCAACCACCACAGCAGTAAAAAGAAAAAAGTTTAGTGGTGAGTGCTTTCATGGGGCTACAGCTTCTTCAGACCAAATGAGGCATCAAAAAGCACAATCAATATAAATACAAACAGTCAACCAATAAAAACAACACTGAAAAACAATACTAAAAAAATAAACCAATAAAATCAGAGATTAACTAAATTAATTAATAAACTACCACCTCCTTTTCAAAACAGGCTTCAGGGGTAGGCTGGAATTCAATCCAGGCATTCTATATGCTTGGAGCACTACAATCCATTTAAGCTCCACTCTCTCAATAAAGTTATTAAAATCACCACCCATTAGTTGGGTGAAAGCAGCTGTAAAACCCTGAATTTAAACCTACTATGCCCTGGGCTAGAGGAAGCATGGCTTGCTAGTGCATTAGTCAATACACAATTGCAAATGTTACTATTATGTTACCGAATATGTTCCCTAAGCCTCAGAAGGCTTAGAGATGGAATCAGAAGTAGTTTCATGGGGCGAAACAAAAATATTGCCTTTGGTAAATTCAGAATAATCTCTCGAAAGTTTTTTATGTTTCTATTGTGGCAACCCATTCTCATAAGCAGAAACATCAGCACACATTTCATCCAGCTTCAGTGTATAATCATCACCTGGAAACATGGTTCGAATAGCACGCAATGCTCATTCAACATCCACATGTAGAGTCATTTCAACCAGTGTAAAGAAGTCAATTAAAAGTTTAAGGTAATTAACGCAAAGCTCTAAATTCATTTATTGCCAGCGAAATGGTACTCACCTAATATATTGACTAATGCACTAGCAAACCATGCTTCTAATTCCATCTCTAAGCCTCCATGTTGTTTTTATTGGTTGACTGTATTTATATTGGCTGTGCTTTTGATGTCTCATTTAGTCTGAAGAAGGGGTAGCCCTGCGAAAACACTGACCACCTTCAAAAAGAGCTCATACTAACAGTTGCACAAAGCACTGAAAGGATACCCAGCCCCAGTAAAATAAGACATCAGACATAAGCTTTTATAAACAAACAAAATAAAGCTCTAATTATACATATAAGATTGATGACATAAAAAAAAATGATTGCATCTGTTGTTCTTTCAAATTCTTACTCTAGATAACTGAATACTCAGATGGAAAAATAAAGTCAAACAAGTACATGATCCACAAATGATTGTTTCAATGTTCTCCACAAGTTAGAATTTCCTAAATTTAATTGCACGTTCCAGGCAAACATAAGAATGAGGATAGCAGCAGATCTAGATCAGTACGCTCCATGGAAGTTAGATAGGTTTCCAAAGGGAAACAAGAAGAACTAGGGTTACCACCTGTCCCACTTTGCGAGGGACAGCCCTCTTTGGGAAGTTGTGTCCTGCAAAAAGAGTGTATAAATGGCAAATGACCTGAGATTTTAGGACAAAATAATTTCCTGTTTTTTATGTAATAGTTGCATAAAACAGTTATTCTGTATCTGAAACACCTAAATGTTAGAAGAAACAGAATACGCAATTAAAGTTCTACAAGAATAAGCTTTTATTTAGGCAAAAAGTGAAGTTCTGTCCTTTGTACTGGCCATGGGTATGTTTTGGCCTGCAAAATCTGACATTTGTACCAAAAATGTCCCACTTTAGACATTTGAAAAGGTGGCAACCCTAAGAAGAACAGGACAGAAGAAGTTCTGGTTCAAGACATTCCACAGAGTACAGACAGATTTCAGCCACAAAGAGATTTTTTTCTTTTCAGTCAGCTGGTAGAATGCACAGGCAGGTAAGGTAATGCATTTTGTGGAGGAAACAGGGAGCTTGGCAACCATAAATGATGCCATATTATTACAAAGACACAGTTCTAAAGTATACACATTTAACAAAATATGCAAGTGCTTATATTTGTTTTATTCAAGAAAATATATATCATCTGACAAAATAATCAATATTGTTTAAAAATAGTTCTAAATTTTATACGTCTAATGAAATACACAAGTATTTATGCTTTTAAACTCAAGAAAACATACATCATCTGACTGCTTTACAACAAAATTGCTCACTTAAGCTCATAACTAAGTGCATGATGGAATGGGGATTCATTTTGTTATGGCTGTAACTTATTAACATTATGATTTTTCACGTTATTCATATAATTCATGCAAAACAAGTTAAATAATGATTACACAGTACAATGATATTTAATGTGTACAGACATCAGTAAAATAAAATAGCCAGGATGAAAGGAGACAGTTTTACAGAGATCAGATGTAATAAAATGATGACTTTTAACCAACTGATATGAATGCTGTGGTACAGTCTGTACTGATTTATGGAAGAATGTTGATACTAACAAGTTTACTGTCAAGGACACTGTAGTTCTTTATAACTGTTGTGATTATTTTGCTGCTTGAGTATCTCTGCTACCTTTAAACTACAACAAAAAGGAAAAAAAAATCTTGCTTTTTTCCCACTTTCTGAAAGTTTAGAAAGTTCAGTTACAGATTTGCTGTTCTGAACTGTTTGGAAGTTTCTATAAGGCCAGTGCTTGCTTGGGCTAAAGGGAACTCTCTGTGTTCACCAGTGGGAGTGGTTAACACTGAACAGCCTGCCTGTCCCTGGAGGAGTGGTTACTACCTAGAAGCTGAAGTTTTATTGGCCATTTTGGGCCAATTCTAAACTCCTTGATCTCTCTCTCTTAAAACCCTACAACTCTCTTTTTGCGCAGTTTTGCGCACTGAGCAGCATCAGGCAGCGCCGTCTAAACAGGTTTAACCTATTCCAGGCTCCACAAAGTCTGCTCTTCACTTTTTCCCTTTAGAACTGTTTAAACTCTCAAAGTAATCAATCTATTCTCTTTCTAAAGCCCTGCACTTGCTCAGCTCTTATAAGGAAACACTAACTAACTAAAGCACTACACTCTCCTTGACTTCTCATAAGTATTAGACTCCCGATTGGTCCTTCCTGATCAAGTGAAAAATCAGTTCCCTTCCCTAATCTGATCAGTAAAAAAACAGTTCCCTATACTAATCTGGTATGTCCAAGGGTCAGTTTCAAGGTTACTCTCCAGTCCAGCTGGTGAATCATGGAATTTTGAGGCAATGTTACAATTGCCTTATGTACACAGACAACCCTCTCATCCTTCCAACAAACTCTAATATATGTGAGAGATGCAGTTACACAGCCAAACTGGAGGCAGAGCTCTCTCAACCCAAGACTGGCACAGTCAGTCAGGAGGAAAAGGTAACCACCCACACCACAAATCCAGTCTCACACAGACCTATTGCATCTGCATACCCAACACATAAACACACAAAAACATACTCGGAGGCTCTAAATAAAAATCTACCTAAACAGCAAAGACCTCCTAAACAGATATCCAAGCAACAGCCACCCCTCAACAATACCCACGAATCACATATCTCACAAAATCAGTGTGCCTCACAGTCGCAGCCCTTAAGGCCAAACAACACACCAAATACACTTGTTATAGGGGACTCTATTGTCCGGCACACTGACGTCCTGCTCACCAGACTGAACAAGGAGAAGGTCACTGTAAGCTGCCTGTTGGGTTCCAGGATCCACCACATAATGCAAGCACTCAGGTCACCCCAAAGCAAGTACAAGTATGACTCTGTCATTGTCCATGCTGGTGTGAATGACCTGAGACGTACCTCCCTGGACTACATGAAAAGAGACATAGAGGAGCTCTCTGACCATGTAGCCCAGGCTGGTATGACCCTGACCTTGAGTAGCATCTTGCCCTCACCAAGAATGATGCCACAGTATAAAGACAAAATGATCAGTTTCAACAATTGGCTAAAGTATTGGTGTCATTCAAAGGGGATCCAGTGTCTGTCAGCCTGGGATGACATGCTCGACAAGCCACATTGCTTCGCTAGGGACGTCTTGCACCTGTCACCCTTAGGCTTTTGTATATTGGCCAACGCTCTTGCCACCCCCATAGTGCCTTTTCTAGGCAAGGCTCAAAGGACAAACCCACCTCCATAGACAACCCAAGGATAAAAAAACTAAAGGTAATGCTACTCAATGCCAGAAGTCTAAACCTCAAGATGCACGCACTCGAGGCTCTCCTCAGTATGGAGAAAATCGATGTCTGTGCAGTAACAGAAACCTGGTTCAAGGCTCCTGAGAGCACCCCAGCACTACCAGGTTATAACTCATACCATGAGTTTCGGCCCCAAAACTCGGACTGAAGCACAAAAGGATGTGTAGTATCTATATTCATCAAAGATACCTACACCTCCAGGTTAGTGGCACTGCACGAAGCATTGGAAACCATCCACGTGCAACTAACAGTGGGCAAAACTGCCTTTCAGTTTGTAGCCTGCTACAGAACACCCTCCCTATTACAGGAACCCCACTTGGCATTCCTGAGAACACTGGAGAATATGAAGGTCTCTCCAAACACTATGTTATTGGGTGACTTCAACTACCCAAACATTGACTGGGAAACTACTCAAGCCCAAACACCCTTGCCCAATGGTTCCTTGAATTTATAAACTCTAACGCAATGGAACAACTGGTCACCACTCCCACAAGAGGGAACAACATATTGGACCTGGTCATCACCAACATGGGGATTCTATGTTCCACACCAGAGGTAAACCCCTCATTGGTAAGATCAGACCATAAACAAATTTCCCTGGACATCCATATCCTGTCCCCACCCCCAGCCAAGGAAATCACTGCAAAGAATTTCTCAAAAGCCAACTTTGCAGTTCTCAAGACTGAGGTGGAATCCTACAAAGCCCCTGGGCCAGAGGATAATACAGCCCAATCCGCAGAATCCTTTACAAATGCATTCTATGAGCATCTGCAGGAATGCATGGATCGTGCTATCCCAAATAAAACCAAGACTCACTCCTCCAAAAACAGGAGACCGGTCTGGTGGACCCCGGCCATAAATAAGCTATACAACAGAAGAAGGAAGCTACTACATGACAGAGCAAAATCCCAAAAAGGGAAGGCATCTCTGATCAGTATTAGCAAGAAACTTCGATCCCTCATAAAATCATCAAAGGCCAGTTTCGAAAGAAAAATTGCCCTAGACACTAAAGATAATCACAAGGCCTTCTTTAGTTATGTCAGGAACATGGGCGGAAACTCCCAGATATGCTCTGAATTGTTGCATAACGGTACAAAATATACCGAACCTACAGACATAGCCAACATCCTGGCAGACAGATTCAGAGCAAACTCCCCCCCCTTCCCCCCCAAAGGAGCAAATGCCTATCCCAACTGAATGTAACCTCCCTGACATCATAGATGCACAGGTGAAAGCTGCCCTCTCCAGACCAAAAAACACAGCATCTATGGTACTGGACGGTGTCCCAGGCTGTGTCCTATATGAGCTCCAAGAAGAACTGAACCCTCACATTAAGTCACTGTTCAAACTTAGCCTTACTACAGGATATGTACCCAAAGAATGGCGTACAGCTACAGTGGTCCCACTCCACAAAGGTGGCACCACAACGGACCCCGGAAACTATCACCCCATAAGCCTGACTAGTCTGGTCTGTAAAGCTATGGAGCGTATCATCATGGAACTCATAAACAAAGACATTGGGAGCCTCCAGACACTGGACCCTACCCAATTTTTTTTTGTTAAGGGCAGATCTTGCCTCTTAAACCTAGTTGATTTCTTTGAAACAGTTACCAAAGCCATAGATGAGGGCAAGGTAGTCCACACAGCCTACCTGGACCTCACAAATGCATTCGACACAATACCCCACTCGGGCATCATAAATAAGCTTACCAGCTTAAATATCAACCCCTATATCACAAGATGGGTTGCAAACTGGCTCAGAGATAGAACTCACATGGTCAGAATCGCAGGTGCCATGTCCGAATCCAAACCAGTTACAAGTGGTGTCCCACAGGGCTCAGTTCTGGGACCTCTCTTGTTTGGTATATACTTCTCTGAGATTCAGGCTAACACGGGGGGATTATGTCTGACAAAGTTCGCAGATGACTGCAAACTGGGGGCCATAATCAAATCTCCAGCTGACACAAGGATCCTCCAAAAGGGTCTCATAGAGATGGATGCTTGGTGCCAGAGCCACAGCCTCAAGCTAAATGCTAAAAAGTGCATAGTCATCCCCTTTGGGAAAAACAAGGTGCCCACAAATTACCACATAGGTGGTAATCCATTAAGTACGGAAGAAGTAATTAGAGATTTGGGGACCAGCATAGATAGTAATCTCTCCTTTGATAATCACATTGCCAAAGTGGTTAGAAAGACCTTCTATATAGCCCACCTTATCACAAAAGAGTTCGCATCTAGATCAAGAGAGGTCATTGTGCCCCTCTACTCATCACTCATCAGGCCCATAATTGAATACAATGCCCCTTTTGGGATGTACCTTACCCGACACCTGCAGCAACTGGAGAGACCCCAAAAGTACCTCACCAAGAGGATCATGGGCTACAAACAGATGTCCTATGCAGCTCGACTAAAGAAACTCCAGCTCTACTCAGTTGCTTACCACCTACTCAGAGGCGATCTATGCCTGAAGTACAAAGCCATGTCAAACCCAGAATTAATGGACATGCTCCACCTCAAAAAATCCAGGTCCCTTAGAGCTACACGCTCCAGGGACCGAAACCTAAGCACAAAAATAAATAGGACATGCTGGAGGGATAGATTCATTTCCCAGAGGCTCCCCTCACTCTGGAATAGAATCCCAATTCATGTTAGACATAGCCCCTCGCTGACCCTCTTCAAACGAAATTTGGACGCGTGGATGGGAAAATCGCAAATTCACCCCTGGGATCTCTCCTGTGTCCCTGCTAGACAGAGGCACAGTAAACTAATCTTAAAAAAGGTACCTTCTGTGACCTACTTTACAGAGGCACAGTAGGCTAATCTAATAGGGAGGTGGAAGCCAAATACACTCTGGTTAGGCTTATAAATGCCCTAGGGCAGATAGCCTAGTATCTACCTATGAACCTAAAAGTGAACAGAATTAAGAATTTGGCTTTGAGAGAACTTGATTCCAGTAGGTAAGAAAAAATACATTTGGTGACGTATTTTATACTTACAGCTGGAAATGCATTAGTCTAGATAGGACAATTCTGATTAACTGAGTAACTGGTTCATTTTCCTGAACTGCTGTGAGCTAAGCAATGCAGGATGAATATGTAAAGACAAAAAGAGAGGTTGTGGGAAAAGAATTCAATGTCCCTTCTAAAAACTAGTATTTCACTGAGGTGAAGATCAGAAAAAAGAGAGTGTTGCTCTTCTTATAGTGAGTTTGGTTGACTAGCTATTTATTTTATTTTATTTTATTTATTCTTTGTTGAGTGGGTTAGTCCCACTAGGCTAGTAACCTACTTTCAGGGGAGACCTGAGGTGGTATTCATACTTCAAGCGGAAATTTGGCCAGGCCATCTGAGAATTTCACCATTTTTTTATAGGTGCTATGGGATTTTTTACATCCACCTGAGCTACCACAAACTCTAACTAACTAACTAGCCGACAATCCAAACAAATAAATAACACGATCTAAAAGATCATAATTTGTTTTGGTCAGATGGCTAGCTTTCAGTGTGCTTTATTCATGTGTACTTCAGGTCACAGTCATTTTTACTACTTCAGGTCACTGTGATTTAACTAAAATAATGTTTTTAAGCAGAAAAGTTACTTCACATATAAGACGAGCATATACTCAACATTTTCTAGATTTGAGCACTACACAAAATAGGTGAATATTTTGTCTCATATTATACAGGCTGCAGTGTCAGTAATAATGTACAGCCACTGCTTTTACTTAAGTAGGAAAAATACATTTAGGCATTTAAAATAAAAACACACCTTATCATTTAACTGACATTGCCAAGGAAAGAACATGGTTAAAAAGTTAAATAAAAGGATGTACATTCTTACCTTTTCATGGTACTCTCATTCATGAAAAAGAATACTGTAATTTATTTCGCAGTTTTGTTACGGTCAGCAGCTGAGGTTTTACTTGTTAGAAATGGCTAGACGTCCCTTTCATATTCACTAATTGGCTGTATCCAATTCTCCTAGATCTGAGAATACACTACAAGAAGTAGTTGCTTACTAAATATTTAATGTTTTGACATTTGACATCTGTTAAGAAGGTGTGGACATTTGTTACTTAGCCTCTGGATGGTGCACTAGAACCATCCCCGAGCTGCAAAGAAACTGGAAATTATTCGTAATGCTCTCTTCCTATTCTGCAGAACTGCCTTGAAAAATAAATGCATGCATATGATTATGTATTAATGTCGGTTCATCCAGGCATTTTGTGCAACAATGCTTATTAGGAAATGATGCATGTGTTTTAACCTTGCTAGACTGTGCATGTCTTCTCGCTTTGGTATCTTACTCTGTATCAGAGAATTTTAGTTGAGAAATTGTACATGACCTAGCAAGGTTACAATACTTACCTATGATGCAGATGTTTCAGCTTAGTCTGATCACCCTTTCACAGTGTAATTTATTAGGTACTCCTATTTCTGCACTGCTGAAAAGCCATTACTAAACAGAACATCTCAAGCTAATATTCGCCTACAAAAAAGAAATATTACTTCCTGACTGGTTAATATTCATAACAACTAACAGTAGTCTGAAGGCCACTGGAGCTGCAAGTATTTTCCTAGCATCCTTCTTATTGCTATTTAAGCCATTTTTATCCTCTCAATGATGTGCTGATGAATATTTGACTGCAATTAGTCATTTCAAGACCCATGAAATAATTAAAGAAAAGAGTGCAAAATGTGCATGCATGTATGTGCATGTGTGTGTGTGAGTGTGTGTGTGTGAGTGTGTGTGTGCGGGTGTGTGTGTGTGTGTGTGTGTGTGTGTGTGTGTGTGTGTGTGTGTGTGCGGGTGTGTGTGTGTGTGTGTGTGTGTGTGTGTGTATGTGTGTGTACGTGCATGTGCGCGTGCATGCATGTATGTGTGTGCGATTCTGTGTGTGTCTGTGTAGACATGCAAGTTCATATATTGTAGAGGGACAGGTGGAGCAGTAGCATCAGAGATCAGAGTACATTAAAATTCAGTTATATACATTCCATAGAGACTGTCAGAGAGAATGCACATTGTTATTATTAATATTCAATTTATTTTTTATGTTTTCATTTTATAACAGAAATAATACAAAAATCAAATTTCTGCATCATTCCCACAGAACCTGGATCTCTAGTTCTGTGGGCTGGTTTTTGATTGGCTTGTCTTCTGTATAGAGTATGCATATTCTTCTTATGTACTCATGGGATTTTATCATGGTCCCCAGCTTCCACCCTGCTCCAAATACATGTGGGTAGTTGAACTGGTGATAACTATATTACCTCTGGCTGTGTGTGCTGCATGTACATGAGTATCCATGCATCCTACAATGGCTTGATATGTGGTCTAGGATTGGTTCCTGCTTTATACCTGTTGCACTTTGGAAGAGCATCCAGCTTCATTCAATCTTGAATTGAACAAATCAGGTAGTGAGACCAAATAAATAAATCACTTGATGATTGGATGGATGGATGGATGGATGGATGGATGGATGGATGGATGGATGGATGGATGGATGGATGGGTTGTTCGATGAATGGATGGATGCAGAAGGAGGAATGCTCCAGCTGTTGGCTGAATTGCAGCAACTATGTAAGTACAGCTTAAGAAGTCTTTGGTCTTATCTACAGGCAAGTTTTAATGATACAGTCCATTCTACGTAAAGTGATTAGATATTGAATAACCAACAAGTGCAGCAAGTGGCAACGATAACAAAAAATAAAAAAAGCCACCATAAATCACAGCAAATGTCCACAAAAGGACAATGTGAGAATATATTATCACCACTTTATTAAACTGTTTTTGTTAAGCGCTTTTCTGTAGTTCACATAGCAGGACTTCTTCATAACAAATAAGAAATGAATTGCATCAAGTTTAAATAGTCCCGCAACCAAATAATGAGATCAGTTAGGCAACAAGATAAATTGTTATACATGTTTTTTTTTTCTTAAAAAAGCACCAATGACTAAAAATCTACAAATAAAATAAAATAAGATGAGATAAACTGACAGCCCATGCAGAAAATAGTCATACTAAAGCAATAAACAAATTACTTCCTATCCTTAACATATAACAAAAATGTAGAAATCAAATAAACAAAAAAAAAGTATTCTTAAAGTTTAGCAGTATGAAGTTTCAGCACACTGCTAATAGAAATATTTTCAGTCAAGCCAGGAATGAACAACAAAAAAGGGAGGGCTATAACTGTTAAGGATGATACTGTTTTTACCTATAGTGGATTTAACATATTTAATTATAGCAGGACTGATATTAAAAAAGCCCACTTCAAATTATTTCAGAGACGGTTGACTTTTGTACCCTCTCCCTATTTTGATTTATCTGATTGCTTTCTAGAGCTTAAGTTATGTGTGAGAAAACTGAATCCTGCTATTTTATTCAATAATAATAAGGGTAGAGTTGATGGCCCTACTATTAAAAAGAAGAACACTTACAACCCCTCTTTCATCCCATTTATAAAATTATTTGAGCATAAATGTGAGAAAAATGTTTGTTATCTAAAAAGAATAGAAAGAGTTTTCTGGTTAACAATTTGACTTCTGAAGAAAGAGGCTTGTGGCTTATGCTGATGGCTGAAAGACAATATGAATCATGAAACCATATAATGGCGAGGTATTGTTGTGATGAACTCTTTTGATTATGAGAGTAGGTTGCTTTACATTCTTCATAATAATAACAATTTTACCTCAGCTTCTAGGGAAAAATGATTTAGCTTACAAAAATAGTGACTGATATTTGCAGGATCTTGTTTTACAGGGTATTTTGTCCCCTGGTGAGTATCAATATGTTTCCTGTAATAAGCCCCTTATTCCCACTATTTCTGGTGTCCTGAAGGTCAATAACGTTTGGATTAATCTCCCCATGAGACCTATTGTGGCTGCCCAGGGTTCAAAAACCTATCATATTGCTTCTTATATAGATAGAAAATGAATGTATAATTTGAATAGGTTTCCATATTTGATTAAGGACTCCTGAGATTTTCTTGGTCACTTTAGGGATGACCTTTTGAGTGACAAATTAATTTTTGTCACAGTAGATGTGGTGGATTTATTTACTTCTATTCCTCATAGTGAAGAAATTGACTTCTTTGCTGAGGTAATTACATAATTTGATTTTCTGACCACTAAAGAAGTACATGTTGTTATGGATTAGATGGAACTGGTTCTTCATAATAATATCTTTTTTTGAGGGTGTGTTTTTTAAACAAGTGAAAGATATAGCTATGGGCACAGTGTGTGCTCCAGTTTATGCCAACTTTGTAATGCTGGGTTGGGAACAAAAATGTATTTTTAATTCCAGATTTGTACCTTACTATAAATGATTCCTGGATGACATCTTGTTTGTTCTGAAGACATCCTGATGTAAACTGGACAGAAGCACGTAACAGAAACAGTTTAATAAAGTGGTATTAATAAACCCCTTGTTCTTTTGTAGATGTTTGCTGTGGTTTATGGTGCTTTTTCATTATATATTGACCTGCAGAAAAAAAATAAAAAACTCTTAGTTAAGAGAAAAGAAAGAGACAGACAGACATATGCACACAACAATATAAATATATACTTAAAATACATGGTATTCAGAGTAGATCAGGTATTCATCACAAACAGTAAAGATGATATTTTGTCAGTCGCATGGTGGTGCCCACCTTAAAATGTAGCTGTTTTTCCCATTGGCATGGTGGTACATGTTTTAAAAGTAAGACATTAGTTGCAAGTGCAGCTATCTTTAAGAGTTTTTAATTGTATGCCATCAAGATCCAAGGATTAAGAGTCATTATGACCTCTGTGTACCTTGTCTAGTAATAAGAAGGTAAATATTTTCCCAGTGATTCTGTAACTCTTGAGGTAAACTAATATAAGTTGCACTGTTGTTAAAACAGCAGCACTAATTAAGGATCCATTTGGTGGTTTAGATTTAAAGAGCCAAATAATGCTCTTCAAATGTTTTAAGCTTATTAGTAAGAAAGGCTACTTTCATTTTTGTATGAGATTTGTTAGATTAGATGGTAAAGATGTTTCCCATTGCAGTTAAGCCTCTTATATGCAATATAGGTCAGTGTAATAGCTAAGGTAAACTTTAACAATGACTAGGTCTGTCTTTCAGTCAACAGGAATCTTTATTTTAGTTTAGAAATGGATTTGAGGCCTTTGCTGTTAGTGTTATATTTGCTGTGTAGTGTTTTAAATCAATTCTATCTTGGTCAACTTTCTCATTCTCTTCAGTCTGCTAATCAAGCCTAAGAATAAATCATACAAGCAGCTTTTAAGAGTGGACAACATGACATCTAACAAGCATGAATGAGAGCTTTGACTTTACAGTATCTCATAAATGTGATCTCTCATCTATCATTTAAATTCTTGCATGTTGTTGAAACAAGGAGAAATTTGTCTGTGCTTGGGAACAAGAAGTCTTGTAGCTTAAGGTTAGCTAGAAGAGCTTATGATTTGTTTGTTGTTAGAGTTGTTGTGCGGGCCATGGGCCAAAAAGATGAATATATGCAATATCAACTCTAAATTTCAGGAACTTGTGAGCTGTGTGTATATAAGAATGTTACATCTCTGAATGAAAGTCTTAGATCAGTCAATTTCAGCTGACTAACCAATATTTCATATTTTTTCTTACATTTTTATTTTTTGGAATGATTAGCCCCTGAGAAAATATTATAAAAAGGCATGCAACTAAAACCTTCTGTTAATAGAAACTGGCTTTCCATAAAGCCATGTAAGTGGAAAATAAGAATCTGGTCCCATTTGACTCCTGATCTTCGAGGTGTAAAGGTATATTGAGATTAATGTTAACCTAGAATTTCATCCTTGAAAAATGCCAGATAAAACATATGCATCACATAAGATAGGAGGGGTGGATTTTGGATCTGTTTGCCATTTTCAGAACTTATGTACCCTTATTTACCATATTTATACGCAGAAGAAAAAACAGCAACACCATTGTGACTTGTGACCAGTTTCATTAAATACATGAAATCACATCATAACATAAACATTACAAATGTGACCAACTTTGGCAGCATAATAAAACAGTCACCTACATAATATACTCTTTGTTTAATTCAAATCAACATATATCTAATGACCTGGACAGCATGTTAAATCACTCACCAACCAAACAGTAGCAGAATCCTACCACTCACTAACCACAACTCCTCAAGCACAGTAACACAACTCAGTTGACACACAAGGATATGAAATTTGGACCCATAAATTGGGAAAAGAAGGACCCATATTATCCTGGACAACTGAGCCACACTACTTCCCTAATACCTCCTTCAAAAACAGTGACATCTGAACATCAAAAATGTCTATCCCCACATCACTTAGATGCATCCTGTTATTACAGAACCACACATGGTTCCTATCAATAGAATCCAAATGCTCAAGCACAAAAAAACCCAAGACACCACTCACCCAAGCCACCCTATGATTAAGAAACTATCCAGTAAACTTAATTGCCTTGAACTTAGCCATAGCCCACACCAAACTGAAAATTATTACTGAGCATATCATCATTTTCATGGAAATCTTTAACATGCAGCTAACAAGTATTTTAATAAAAATGTAAGCAATTTCCTGTTTGGTATAACCAGAGTTGGATCCAGCACTAGGTGACCTAGGCAGTTGCCTAGGGCCCGTGTTGGCTGAGGTGCCCTGAGTTGGCTTGGGGGTCAATAAAAATCTATTCCTTAAATATCATACGTTAGAAGGCATCATAATATGGAAGGCATCTGCAATACCACAGGACATTAGGACCTTGAGGAAGAATTTCTGCAGGAACAGAGGAGGGTTTTAGGACTTCTATGGAGACTTTCTGCCAGGAACACAGGAGGGCTTTAGGACCTCACCTGCAACTTTCAGCTAGAACAACAAGCCCCAGAAATCTCAGAGCTAGGATGTTACCTTGTCTTAACATAAATCAAGACTGATTTGGAAAACAATCACTGCAATTCAAGATATATCAACAGTGATTTCATATGGTATCTGCAGGACCAACGCCAAATGGCAGAGTAGCACAGCAACCAGCCAGAGAACAGAAGCAGCACAGATATATTGTCCTTTGGAGCAGCCAGGCAAGGACTGAACATGAGGTGCAGATTTGAACAATGGCAGAAGTGTGTGTTAACTTGCCGAGGCTCAAACCCTGTACCTTGATTGTAGGAGACAACAGTCTGAATCCTCTACACCAACTACCAGACTACTCAAGGAATTGTGATTTTCAATGCATCTTCAAGGAATTGTGAGTTCAATGCATCTTCAAGGACTTGTGAAGTTCAGTGCATATGCAAGGAATTGTGAGTTTCATCAGAAGGGAAGTTTACTGTTGATCATGCTAAATCTGTCTTCAAATGTAACTGTTTTTTTTTTTTTTTTTTGTTTAGAAAATCAGTGTTTGTGCTATGGCATTCCAAAACAGTGTAAACAGGAAGTATACTTGCTTTTGGTGCACTTTAAAGGGAGATGGGGGTCCTGCACTTCTGAGTGTGCCTTCCTTTGGATGAAATGCCTAGTAATGATAAACTTGTTGTTTTGTCACCATTTCCTATTTCAATATTACCAATGTGTATGAAATGTAGGCATTTATTCTTAAAAGGCAACAGGCACTGAATTTCAGGATGAAACACTGAAAGGTAAAGTTGTTTGCCAACAGAACTTCTTCATTAGTTACAGATCTCTTTAATATGTGAAATTATTCAGATGTCTTTTACTTCTGCAGAGATTGTCCATATTGACTGATATTGGTGGATAAAGACAGAAGTTTGAGTGGCCTTTTAAGGTTGTTCAGAAATGAGTAATTTTGTCATTATTGGTGTGATCATGTCAGGTATTGCCAGCTATGCCAGGATAAATAAGGCAGTGGATGTGTAACATATGCCAGCATAGCTAGCTGGAGTTTTGTAAAGAATTATATGTCATTTGTTTATCAAACTGATGCGTACAGGTGTCAGTGGTGAAAAATGTATTTGTAAAGCTGCTTGTGTTACAAATGTAGCAACAGTGGGCCCTACTGGACAGAAAAGAAATACACCTGTATGTCAGACTGTATTGTAACTGTTGAAATTAATATATTGTAATAGACGATACTGGAAGAGAAGAGGTTAATCTCAGTCCAGTTAACATTCACAAAAATTGATAAAGTAACCCACAAAGCATAATCAAAAGAAGCAAACAAACTCAGAAAAACTGGAAACAAACCGGTAGCGACACAGAAGTGGATCCAATAATGCCAAACCACTCAGCCAACAAAAAGTAGTTTAATGTAACCTTTAAGTGCGCTCTAATGCATACACTTTTCGTCGAAGTAATAACTCCGACTTCTTCAGAAGACATACAAACGTACTATACTGCTTGGCAGTTAATAAAGAAAAATTTTTAAATGTATCACATGTTAGTCAAGCAATTATTCAATTAAAAGTATTTTGAAATTAAGTAGCAAAATTTAAAAGCACAAACACGCTCTAAAAGCTCTCTACCCATAATTGTAATTGTAATGCTAAATACGAATAATGTGAGCTAATAAAAAGCTAAACAAAAAATGTATAAAGGTGATATAAATCTAGGTATTATATCGCCAAATGAAGTTACTGTAAACATATGTAATAAGCACTAAATAAGTATGTATGTATATATTAGGGAATTGATATTTATATATATATTTATTTCATTTAATATTCTTTACCTTAAAAGTATTGTTTTAAAATTACTGTTTCAAAAATTACTGCTGTATATTAGAATAATGTGTAGATTGATATTAGTTCTCCTCATAGTAATACGAAGCTCACATTATTCGTATTTAGCATTACAATTACAATTATGGGTAGAGAGCTTTTAGAGCGTGTTTGTGCTTTTAAATTTTGCTACTTAATTTCAAAATACTTTTAATTGAATAATTGCTTGACTAACATGTGATACATTTAAAAATTTTTCTTTATTAACTGCCAAGCAGTATAGTACGTTTGCATGTCTTCTGAAGAAGTCGGAGTTATTACTTCGATGAAAAGTGTATGTATTAGAGCGCACTTAAAGGTTACATTAAACTACTTTTTGTTGGCTGAGTGGTTTGGCATTATTGGATCCACTTCTGTGTCGCTACCGGTTTATAATCAAAAGAAGAACAGGCAACCTTGTGCAAACCTTGTAACAACAATGGTGACATATACTTGCCCAGTGGTAACCTACAGTTCCCCAGTTTAGGTCATACTTTCTCCCAGCCCTTCAGCATCATCACAATCATCCAATTATTGGTGACATCCTTAACTTGCATAACTTAGCTGTGGCATCAAAAGTTGTGAAGTGGACCCTGATATTCCAGACTGCATCACCTATCTGCCATGTCTCAACTAAATACCTTATCACCAGTAGAGGTGAACACCCTCTTTGCCACACTAGCAAACCCCCTAACAAAATGCTTAAATACTATCAGAGCCTTAGCATGTGCCTTTCTAGTTGCCTTAGGCTGGGATAGTTGAACCAGCCAAATTGCAACCCCTATCCAGTCTCCAATACAAATTCAAGCACAATTGTACAACTTACTTAAGCTCTAGGTGCTAGCTCCTGAAACCAAAAAACTGAAAGTGGGAAAGACTATAAGCCAAACCATTACAGTGACCAGGAATATGCTGAAATTAAAATGAAATGTTAATGTTCAAACAATGCAACACAATCTTCTTCAATAACACTTGCACCAACCTAGATTTCTGTGTCCTCTTAGCCAACACCTGTAGTACTGCCAAGTTATCTGAATAATAAAAAAAAAAAAACATCTTCTTGTTCCAGAATTTGACCTCCCAAACTACCAATGAACCCAAACTGGAATCAACATTAAGAAGGTGACATCTTTCCAACACTCATCATCCCTCTAGAAGCCATACCTCAACAAGCCACCTACCACTGAAGTATGCTCCCATGCCCGGTCCACCAGCTGCATCTGTAAACATGGCCACCTCTGGTGAAGAAACCCAGTCCCCTTGCCAAAAAAGGCACTCTGTTAAAGTGCTGGAGAAACACCAGCCAAATGGGCTTGTCCTCCTTGATCTACTTACCCAACCTCACCCAATGATGCTTCCACTGTGCACCCATTAACAACTTAGTCACAGAACTCATAAACATCTGACTGGGTCCTATTGCCCAGCATGCAAAATTATGCAGCCCTAGGACTTCCATAACCTCTTTAATCCTAATCCTTTATCTCCACCCTACTTCTCAGTGTATCCATCTTTACATGTGGCAATCTGAAAACCTACACTTCTGAATCAACCTCTAAACCTAAAAATTAAATTGTCACAAAAGGACCCTCCAATTTGTCCATTGCCCATGGCACTCTGAGTCCCACACACAACTGCTCTAACAACCTCATCCCTACTTCCACCACCTCTTTTCCTTCCTCATCCATTAAAAATTCATCCAAATAATGAATGGACCCATGAACACAGCCGTCTGCTGACAGATCCAGTGTAGTACTGTGCTGAACTTTTCAAAAGTACTACAATATACTGCACAGCACATTGATATCACCTTGTCAAAATAAAATTTACCATTTAACTACAGACCCGAAATCTAGACAAGTAGTAACCTAAATGCTGGCTGAATACCTGGCTTCACCATCCTTAAATAATCTAATCGCCCACACTGATTTGCCAATGATGCAGACTGCAGTCTAACAACTGCTCTATTAATATAGGGATTAGCAGAATCACCTTTTGGAAAAGACAAGGCGTGTATGAGTTGAAATTCCTCTGCTGAATTCTAAGGTACTAAACCCAATGTAGATATTGAAATGCACTAAAAGGAGGGACCTCAGCAGCCAAATGCCAGTACTACCTCATTCTTACTCATCTAACACAAACTTCAAATTCTTTCAAATATAAGATGAACCATTAACCTTAGATTTTACTGAAAAAAATATATATAAACTTCTCCACCAGCTCCTGCACCATCAACATATCTGGATAGTTCATCAGACGTAACTCCAACTGACTCACATTAATAGGCAAATGTTCCATCTCCCTGGCCAGTTCCAGAATGAAAAGGTGGATCCATGCTGTTACCACTGAAATCTCCCTTTCCTCTTCTACCACTTCCCTACTATGATCCAAATTGGTACTGTCGTCTCTAAGTGCTCCCATCATATCCTTCTTCCAACACCTGACAGCAGGATGTTGACCCCCCACAGGGAGTACAAACATGCAGAAACCTACACACGACCTGTGTACATTTTTCCACATTGAACTCCTAGCAAGCATTAACCTTGCCCCTATTCCTTCAACTAACTCTTTAACTAGACCACTTGACCTATCCAGCACTGTCCCCATCCAAGTATACAGATATCTGTTCTCCCAGACCAAGGGCTTATCCTCCTCCTTGAGTTTATGAAAATGCTGATAAGAGATCTGGGAACACAGGTTCTCAGCAACCTCTCTTTTTGACCACCACATTGCCACTGTGATCAGAAAGTCCTTCTATGTGGCACATCTCATTACTAAGGGTTTTGCATCCAGGAAGAAAGACGTCATTGTCTCCCTCTACTCTTCCCTCATTAGGCCAATCATCGAGTACAATGCCTCATTTGACATGTATCTCACTAGACACCTGTAACAACTGGAGAGGCCACAAAAGTATCTCACAAAGAGGATCCCAGGCCTTAAATAATTGTCCTATATGGACAGACTCAAAAAACTCCAACTATTTTCTTTCTCATATCGCCTACTTAGAGGCGATCTCTGCTTGACTTACAAAGTGATGTCTGACCCAGCTCTGTTAGAAATGCTACATCTAAAGAAATCCCAATCCCTCCACACCACACGCTCCAGAGACCTCAACCTCATTACCACAATCAACAAAACATGCTGGAGGGACAGGTTCGTAACCCAGAGACTGCCCATACTCTGGAATAGACTTCCCATACATGTCAAGCAGAGCACCTCACTGGTCCTCTTCAAGAGAAATCTTGAAGAGTGGATGGGAAATAGAAAATTCACCCAAGGATAACTCCAGTGGCTCTACTCAACAGTGGCAGTGGGAACTAAGGTTAGGTGGCACAATGCCAGAGTGATCCTATGGGCTAGGCTTGTAAAGGCTCCAAGGCCATTAGCCTAGTGCACACCTATGAACCTATAAACCTATACCAAAGCCATGCATTCCCAAGGCAAAGCCAATGAGCCTCCTTAACTATTACAAATAGGATATCAAAGGCAAGGCTTGTTGTGGTTTCTTTCTCACAATTATGACTATGAAACAGACAAATCCTAAGACCCAGTTATAAGTTCATAGGAATTACTAAGCTAATGACCACTAGAGCCCTTATAAGCCTAGCTATGCAAGCCAAATGTGACCCACAAACTTGATTTATATTGGGGACAATTTACTTATTGCCCCTATACATCAGAGATATAGGCGTCACACCAGGGGTGAGTCTCTAATTACCCATCCATTGCTGCAAGTTGCACTTAAATATAGATAGGGAGGGACTCTGCTTCACATGGATGAGGAACCTGATCCAGAGAATGGGAATTCTCTGAGAAACATATCTGGCTTTCCAACGTGCCCTATTTATGTCACAAGCAAAATTTAGGTATTTTAATCTAGTAGTTCTGATGCTGTTTATTTTGTGGATGTGCAAAAGGTTCATCAGAACTGGATTCTTGGATGCCCTGTATGCCAAGCAAAGATCACCTCTCAGAAGTCTGTATGAAACCAAGTAAAGAGACAGGACTTTTATGCAATCAGCATATAACATTGTGTTTTACTCCATGTATTCTTTTTGTAAGGAAACTTTGTGGACATTTCTGCTTACTGCATGTCTCTGGTCAGGTACATACCAAAGAGGGCACTATACTTTATGATGGGTTTCATGAAGACCAAATACAGTGCTATGGTGACTTTTCTGGACCTAGATGACATGCTTTTGCTTATACGATGAACCACATACATTTTTTTCTTATTACCTTGGACACATGTCAGTCATAGGCTAGGTTACAATTTTCATGAGTTCCCAGATCCCTGACTATTGAATCAGCTGTTTTGTTAATGCTGCAGTTATCCAGGGTGGCTGACTTTCCAAAAGGTACTATAATGCACTTGTTTGTACTGCGTTTTAAGCCATGTCTTTTTTATCAAGCATTTGTTTGCATTATACCTTCCTGAAGGTCACGCTCCTCCTGGGAAGATTCAATGTTTGCTCTTAGTTTGCAATCATTTGCAAACTTGGTTAGCCAGAGGCCTTTGACATTGGCTTTGACATCCAAGAGGTAGATGTCAAAGAGGAGTGGGCCTAGCACAGAGCCTTTAGGGGCATCACTGGTGATTGTCCTCTTTGTGGAGCCAACCTCACTGATTCTAATCTCCTGGGTCTTATAAGCGAGTGAGCTAGCTATCCAGCATGTTATAAAGGGGTTTATACCTATTTCTGTATGTTTATTGACAATGCCTGATTGAGTCATTGTATCTAATGCTTTAGCCAGATCTAGGTAGGCAGTATGCATTGTTTTCACCTCATCCATTGCTTTAGTGACCTTTTCAAAGAAGTTCATCAGATTCAGTAAGCATGACCTTCCTTTGAGAAAGACAGACTGGGATGGATCCAGTTTTTGGAGGCCTCTTATGTCCTTGTTGATCATTTTCATTGTACTTCTTTCCATGGCTTTGCAAATAAGACTAGTCAGACTAATGGGTCTATCATTTTCAGGATCTGTTGAATGTCCTCCCTCATGATGGGGATGACCCCCCACTGTCTTCCATTCTTGTAGCACAAAGCCTGTTTTAAGGCTATAGTTAAATAATGACTCATATTTTATACTATTGAAGAGGCATTCTGGGATGTTATTTGGGGCCTATTGAGCCCGTTTTCTTGGCTTTAACAAGCACTGTCAGTACATGTTCCCTAGTAATAGTTGGAAGGGTTATATTTGAGAGTATTTTGGGAGGGGGTTGGGGTGAGAGAGGGTAAAGTTAGAACTGATAATGTCTGCCAGGCATGTTGACACCATTAACCACCAGTTCAGCACATTGCTGCATGCTGCCCTTGTGGTTTCTGACATAGCTGTAAAAGGCATTATGGTTATTTTTCACCTGGGAAGATATCTTAACCTCAAATTTGGCTTTCATTGACCAAATTAGCCCTTGTAGTTGCCTATTTGGTTTGAAGAGTGAGATTTTATCCTTACAGGAATCACCTTTC
Organism: Protopterus annectens; assembly: GCF_019279795.1. Lineage (NCBI taxonomy): Eukaryota > Metazoa > Chordata > Ceratodontiformes > Protopteridae > Protopterus > Protopterus annectens. Next base: position 1,542,059,877 of record NC_056733.1, read on the forward strand.
CTGATTTTTGCCATCATTTTATTTTTTAATTTTGTTATATGTCCTCTTTAATTTAGGATGCCAGCAGGCCTGTTGTATCTGAGGGTAGTACTGGGCTTACCTCTGCAAGGTAAAGCAGCCTGTATGCAGCCATTGACACTGGTGCACGGAGTTTCTGGGAACAATTCAGCACAGGCTGCTGTGTTCTTGGGATTTGGAGCGGCACTGCATTTTGACAAACCATCACTTAATAAAAGGTAATTTGCCTTGCATTAGTTCCTAATTGTTACTGGTTTTAATCCCATTAAAACCAATAATGGCTCCTAACTGTTACTGGTTTTATTGGGATTACAGAGTTGATTTTGGTTTTTCAGGAGACGGCTTTATGGTCGGAGCTTACTATGGAAGATGAGACATTGATGGGTGCAGTGTTCTTCCATATTAGAGAGCACAAGGTTCAGTATGTTGGAGCATCTAGTGGGTGTATTCACTATTTGGTCAAGGGTGCTTCTATTTATGACATCCAGGAAACTCTGTACCTGTATATTTGAGTCTATGATTCCCTGTCTGAGGGGTAACTCATGTCTCCTGTGAGGAGCGTGTTAGGATGGATGATAAGTGTCTCCAGTAGGTCCATGTATGAATTGCGAGTTACTCACATTCATCCAGTACCTACCTACACCTGTCTTCCTTAATGTTTCCAGTGCTGTCATAATATCCTTAACCACAGGAGACTCTAACTCCACAATTAACTGCATAACATCTTCATCTATGATGTCAAAGACGTCCAACAAACTTACCCTGCCAAATTTTCTCTTCACCACTTGTAGAATATGCACCATAATAAAAACTAACTTACTATTTGTCCTCACCACTGAAAAAGCTCCCTGACACAAATCTGAACTTACCTCTACTACTTGACTCCTTGCACCTAAAACCCCTGCCTCAGGACACCAGGGAAAATCTCTGCCTTCTATCATCCATCTCACTACTTCATCAAAGTCTAGGTCCCCCTCATAAAGCATCATGTTCCTCACCTAGCTGTACTACAGTACTTTCACCCCATGCTAACTTTGTAGTCTGCTCCTGTCACCTACACTTAACTCATGCACCAATGTCAGCAACTCAGCATCACACATTACAGAAACTGTCTCCCTTTTACTCAGAAGAATGTCATTGTCATTATCTGTCGGTTATTGCTGCCCCATTGAATGTGGATGGACCACTTGCCCTTGCAACTCCCTGGTCCTTTTGGTTCTAACACCTGAGGCCTCTATCACTGGCTGTTTCACCTGACCCCATCTTTTCTGTCTACCTCTTGACAATTCAGCCTGTATGAACTCCTATTGTGTCTGCCCTTGTTCCTACCACTTCTGAACAAATTCCTCCACCTTTGCCATTCTGAAACAAAAAGAAGAACATATCAATAAAGTTATAATCCACTAGCAAACCACCCACCCTCCCCTTTACATGACTACATAAACTAACCCCGCCCGGTATTCCCCTGACACTACTCTTATTACTCCCAACACCACCATAATTTAAAATCATAGCCAACCATCACCCTTACCACAAGCTGCTTGCATAACACCAGTCTAGTTTCACCTAAAACCCACAATTAGTCACACATCCTTAGCCAAGCCCCCTTCCAACAAACTAGCTTTGCCTGACTTCCAACTCCTTTCTTATCATCTCTACCAAACACAAAAAAATCCTACCTCATAGCTTCAATGTACAAAGACATACCACACAACTGATAAAACATGTAACTACCCACATAGCCTTTAAATAGTAGATTAATTTGCTATATTTAAATATACTCCCTTCACTACTACCCTTGACTAAATGAAGACTGTACCAGTACCCCTAATAACTGGTTACCTTTAACATCCAAAATCAAGCCCTGCTAAAATATGCTGCTAATTCAACTGAATATTTTCTGTGTTTCCCCATTTATTTATTTGTTTATTTATTTTTTATATAAAGAAGCCATTGTGCAGACTATTACCTATCTATTCAATAATCATCCGATTACTATAGATGCTAATCAAAACTTAGCACCTTGAGCCAAGAATTAGCTATATAACCATTTTTTTCTTGTATATCTCTGGCTCTCCTCTCTTGATAATTACTGCAGTCAATCCCAGGGTAACCCAGCCCTTAGCCCCTTGTACAACCACTTAAACATTGGTGCCTCCCACAGTCCCCCTATTTCTGCAAACCATGGGGTAGAGCTAATGAAATACTGCAGGCATCATCCTGCAAAACTTACTACAATTGTACATGTCCTTGTGCTCCTTATTGACACAGCTTCTTGTCTTCCTATTAATCTTCAATGCTCTTCTTTTGTAGATTTTTATTATTTTTAACTGTCCTGCCAGTCTCAGATACCCCCAATAAACACTGCCTTATAAATACCATAGGCACTGTTATTGCCTAGAAAACCATGCACGGAGCCCCAGTGATGCCATGGATGTCATGCTTATGCAACGACATGAAATAAATCCGAACCACATCATAAGTCCCCCCATGACAGTGAGCAGATTTAACACAAATAATATGCTTCCTAGCATATTCTCTACCTTTTTACCTTCATACTTATTCTATCAGTGTGAAATTGAGTCAAATTAATTTTCACAGTATTCAAAGCAGGATTGTAAGTCCAAACTGTTAACTGTACATGATTACTGCTGCAACTTTCCTCCTCCCATTAATTTCCTGCCATAGCAATGGTTTTACCAACCATTTTAACTGCTTGAACACCAGTAGCTGCCCTATTAAAACAATACCACACCTCAGTTAATCTCACATTCTGCTACTCACTCACCTATCTATCCACCCTACATCAACACCATAACATTTAACCAATAAACTTACCAAGGCCTACGACTACATACTTACCCTCACAGAAAATTAACAAAGCAAAACTTTCCTAACTCCACAAAAATACCTGAGACTTTGTCAATAATTTCCTCAAGCTAATCACCTTGAACAAACAATACACTAGGCAATGCACAATTCAACCAAAGAGAAAGACATTCCTCTTAAGCAAAGCTGATACGCCACCCTACACCCCTACTCCCTGCCTATATCATGACTTCACATATTCCCTCCACTACCTCTAACTAAACTATCCTCTAATTACATGACCCCTTTCTATCTTAAAGTAACAGCCTTGTGACAAATGTGTCTGCTAGGCAAACTTCATTTCTTGCCTCATATATGCACATATCTAGTTTAGAATGTTTAGTTTTACTTAGCTGCATCCCTTGTGGGAACACTTATTTCAGTCACTGGTATCCTGCTATTGCATATAATGAATCTTTTTTAAACGTATTTGCAGTCCATTGATATTAAATGCTTTTTGGCCCTTGACAAATAGACTTTCTCATTGTTGTAGTAAACTGGTTTGCACTGAGTTCTTCCTAATGGGAGTAAAACAAGGAGTGACCTGATATAAAAAACATGACATGTATATGGAAATCTTAAAGTTACTAAAATTATCTTCCATAGCAGATTTAGAACACTGTATTCTCCATCCAGGTTCAGATGTGCACTTTAACATTTAATGCACTTTACATGATCTGTAACTCTAATTCAAAAGAATCTGAAAGTATGGACATAGCAGACTGTCCTTAATGGCAAAACAGTGAAAGTATAAGAGCATACTCACAACTATGGGTGCCTTTCATTCATTCAGAAATAGATTTATTGAGTGACAGCCAGATGAATACAATACATGGAATTTACAGACCTGAATGTAACCATTAAGCAGGATTGTGTATACCATAGTTCAATGCTGTACAACCTCAGATTTGGTTATATAATTCTAAGTCACCATCAGAGGTGAAGAGTTTGCTTTGTCATAGATATTTTAGAGGTATCCCTCCTTGTAGGACTTTCATTTTATTAGTTTGTAGTGAAAGGAAATCAATTAATCAAAGTCTGATGTATAATTTCCATAAGAAGTAGTAGGACCATAATTACATATAAATGCACGATCAAATGCAACTTTCAGTGCATTAGAAGACTCTGTAGATACCTTAAGTGGTGCGGCTATAAACATTTTTACCTACTTAAGTACCGGTATTGAAAATTACAGCTTTGAGTGCAACATGAGATGCATAATCTCGGCATGTCATTATTGTCACATACTAAAAATTATTTCTAATTATATAATGGAAAAAAAATGGCTACAATATTACATATAGCAGAGGAGAAACACATAAAAATCTTTCAGAATAAATTGCTACATGCTTTCCTGTGCTACATATCTGAGAAAAAGTGACATTCTTTAGTATTATCTGTTTAAGGCAAAGTTTGGTTATTAATACTGTGCAACTGTTTGTATACTTTTTAAATAATCTTTATACTGACAAGGAAGATCTCAACTCACCTATAGCCTTCTTCAGGGGCAACCTAGAATATTTCATTGCAACTTTACTGTCTTAAAAAAATTGCTACAACCACCAAGGCAGGAAACATATTCACTTAATTTATTATAATTACTATTACTACTTAACTCATTTACTACCAATAGTGATTTAAACCTTGGTTAGAAGTAGTGCTAGAGCTATTTCTGTTGCTTAGTAGTCATTTTCATTGTTTTTTCCCCTGGGCATTATATTGATTTATGCAATTCAGAAGAAAGCTTACACAATGCATTACTTTTCATAGTCTTGCACATTCATATTTCTTTCTTGTAAAATAAATTTCTCCAGTGGTTTCTAACATATAAAAGCTTATATTTGTTTCAGTGTAGCTGATTTACTTTTTCTATTTCTATTTACCTTTAATTGTATGTATGTTTTTATTCTATTTTATCAATATTTAATTTTTGTAATTATTAATATGTAGCTTATATTTTACTATATATGTTATAGTTCTATGCATTTTATATTATTATATGGTACACATTCCTTTATGGTATTACTTGTTTGCTGAATAAGGTTTTATTATATTTTGTTAAATGTATTGTTTTTTTTTTTAATCCTGCCCTCTGAAATCAAGCATGTTTAATTGATGATTATCACAGAACTATCAAGAAACAAAAAAGTATGCTGGCCAGTAGGCACTCATCCTTTAGCCTTCAGTGAAATTACTTTACCATATCTGAAGTCCTTGAAGCTAAGCATTGGTTATAACACTTACATCACCCAGAAATGTACAGGAGGAAACATGTTGATGTGAACAGCTGCTGTCCGAAATGTGAACTTCTAGGAGTAGGTATTGATTGCATGTTGTGGTCTGCTTAGTTGTTCAACAAATGTGGGACATGGTTTAGCATGCATCCGTAACTTTTTCTGGTATGAAACATTTCTTTAATGGAAAGTCTTTCTTCAGGAGAATCATCACTTCAGATTCATATAATTGACTGAAAGCAGAAATTGACATTACTTGGGCTTCAGGCCAGTTATTTTACATTAAGAAGGTTCGTGGTCTGCACTCTTGTGGGAGAAGAGGCTGGACTCTGCCCTTCTGAGCTGGGAATTTCTGGTTAAAGGTTTATAGTGCCTGAATATGTGAACTGTATCTTACTGAAATTGGTAAACCTTGTTTGCTGTAGCATAGGCTAGATCCAGGCCTGCTGAATCTAGCTTTGTTTATATGCTTGTTGTTTGTTTGCTTGTTATTTCCCTGGAACGCTAATTCCACCTAATACGTGGCTTCTCAGCGCTTCTGTGGATCACTAGTGATATCTGCATTGCTTACTGTACTTATTTCCTTGTTTCACTTGAAAGAAAGTTACTGTTTGTCATTTTTGCATTTAAGTTACCTGTAACACATTGCACTTAAGTTACCTGGCACTTGCTCACTAAAGCAATTATATAAGTCAGCACTAAAAATTAAAAGCACTACACCCTCACTCGCCCTTGTTTTCAATTATTAAGGAATTCCCAATATTATTCTAGCATGTCCAAAGGTCAGTTGTCAATCTCCTCTCTGGTCCAGCTGGTGAATCTGGGAATCTTGAGGCAATGTTACAACTGCCTCATGTACACAGACAACCCTCTCCTCCTCCCAACAAATTCCAACACATGTGAGAAATGCAACCATATAGCCAAACTGGAGGCTAAGCTCTCTCAACTCAGTACTGGCATAACCAGTCAGGAAGAGAAGGAAACCACACTCACTACAATTCCAGTCTCACATAGACCTACCACGACAGCAAACCAAACACATAATCACACAAAACATACTCGAGGCTCTAAATAAAGATCTGCCTAAGCAGCAGAGACCTCCAAAGCAGACACCCAAGCAACCGCTACCCCAAAACAAAACACGTGCAACACATATCTCACAAAGCCAGTGTGCGAACAGTCACAGCCCTTAAGACTAAACAACACACCTGATACACTTGTAATAGGTGACTCTATCGTCAGGCACACTGATGTCCTGCTCACCAGGCTGAACAAGGAGAGGGTCATGGTGAGCAGCCTGTCGGCTAGGATCCGCCACATAACACAAGCACTCAGGTCACTCCAAGGCAAGTACAAATATGACTCAGTCATTGTCCATGCTGGTGTGAATGACCTGAGGCACCTCCCTGGACTACATGAAAAGAGACATAAAGGAGCTCTCTGAGCATGTAGCCCAGGCCGGTATGACCCTGACCTTGAGTAGCATCTTTCCCTCACCAAGAATGATGCCACAATATGAAGACAAGATGATCAATTTCAACAACTGGCTTAAGTACTGGTGTCATTCAAAGGGGATCCAATGCCTGTCAGCTTGGGATGATATGCTCGACAAGCCATGATGCTTCGCTAGGGACAGCTTGCACCTGTCACCCCTGGGCTTTCGGATATTGGCAAAGGCTCTTGCTACCCCCATAGTGCCTTTTTTAGGCAAGGCTCAAAAGACAAACCCACCTCCATAGGTATCACAAGGGATAAGAAACTGAGAGTAATGCTACTCAACGCCAGAAGTCTTAACCTCAAGATGCACGCACTCGAAACTCTTCTTAGCATGGAGAACATCGATATCTGTGCAGTAACAGAAACCTGGTTCAGGGCTCCCAGAGCACCCTAGCACTACCAGGTTATACCACATATCATGCTTTTCGGCCCCAAAACTTGGACCGAACCACAAAAGGAGGAGGAGTATCGATATTTATCAAAGATACCCACACCTCCAGGTTGGTGGAAAAGCACGAAGCATCAGAGACTATCCATGTGCAACTAACAGTGGGTAAAACTGCCTTCCAGTTTATAGCCTGCTACAGACCACCCTCCCAAACCCAGGAACCCCACTCGGCCTTCCTGAGAACACTGGAAAATATGAAGGTCTCTCCAAACACCATTATATTGGGCGACTTCAACTACCCAAACATAGACTGGGAGCATTACTCTAGCTCCAACACCCTAGCCCAAAGGTTCCTAGAATTTATAAACTCAAATGCTATGGAACAACTTGTTACCACTCCCACAAGAGGGGAAAACATACTGGACCTGATCATCACCAACATGGGGACTCTATGCTCCAGACCAGAAGTGTATCCCTCACTGGTAAGATCAGACCATAAACTAATCTCACTGGATATTCACATCCCGACCCTACCCCCTGCCCAGAAAACCACAGTGAAAAACTTCTCTAAAGCAAATTTCACACTCCTCAAAACCGAGGTAGAATCCTTCAAAGCCCCCGGGCCTGTGGAAAATACGGCCCAGACCGCAGAATCCATTATAAACGCATTCTATGAACACCTTCAGGAATGCATGGATCATGTGATCCCAAATAAAACCAAGACCCAATCCTCCAAAGACAGACGTCCTGTCTGGTGGACCCCAGCCATAAACAAACTATACAATAGAAGGAGGAAGCTACTAAATGATAGAGCAAAATCCCAAAAAGGGAAGGCATCACTGATCAGTATTAGCAAAAAACTACGGGCACTCATAAAATTGTCTAAGGCCAGCTTAGAGAGAAAAATTGCACAGGACACTAAGGATAATCACAAGGCTTTCTTTAGTTATGTTAGGAACCTGGGTGGTAATTCCCAGATATGCTCAGAATTAGTCCAAAATGACAAAAAATACACTGAACCCACAGACATTGCCAACATCCTAGCTGACAGGTTCAGCGCAAACTCCCCCCCTCCCCACCAAAAGGGCAAATATCTATCCCAGCAGAGTGCTGCCCCCCTGACATCTCAGATGCTCAGGTAAGAGCCGCCCTCTCCAAAGCAAAAAACACAGCATCAATGGGACCAGACGGTGTCCCGGGCTGCATCCTACATGAACTCCAAGAAGAGCTAAACCCAAACATAAAACTACTGTTCAGTCTCAGCCTTACTACAGGATATGTGCCCAAAGAGTGGCGTACAGCAACAGTGGTCCCTCTCCATAAAGGTGGTGCCTCAACGGATCCTGGAAACTATCATCTCATAAGCCTGACTAGCTTGGTCTGCAAAGCTATGGAAAGGATCATCATGGACCTCATAAATAAAGATATTGGGGACCTACAGACACTGGATCCTACCCAGTTTGGCTTTGTTAAGGGCAGATCCTGCCTCTTAAACCTGGTTGATTTCTTTGAAACAGTCACCAAGGCCATTGACGAGGGGAAGGTGGTCCACACAGCCTACCTGGACCTCGCAAAAGCCTTCGATACAATACCCCACTCGGGCATTATAGATAAGCTCACCAGCTTAAATATATACCCTATGTCACTAGATGGATTGCAAACTGGCTCAAGGACAGAACCCACATGGTTAGAATTGCTGGAGCCATGTCAGACTCCAAACCAGTTACAAGTGGTGTCCCACAAGGCTCAGTCCTGGGACCTCTCTTGTTCGGTATATATTTCTCGGAGGTACAGGCCAACACGGAAGGACTGTGGCTGACCAAGTTCGCAGATGACTGCAAACTGGGCGCCATAATCGACTCTCCAGCCGACACAAGCATCCTCCAAAAGGGCCTCATCGAAACAGACAACTGGTGCCAGAGCCATGGCCTCAAGCTAAATGCCAAAAAGTGTATAGTCATCCCCTTTGGCAAAAACAAAGTGCCCACAAATTACCACATAGGTGGTAATCCATTAAGTACAGAAGAAGTAATTAGGGACTTGGGGACCCAAGTTGATAGCAATCTCTCATTTGACAACCACGTTTCCAAAGTGGTTAGAAAAACATTTTATATAGCCCACCTAATCATGAAGGGATTCACATCTAGATCAGGGGAGGTCATCGTGCCTCTTTACTCATCCCTCATCAGGCCCATAATTGAGTACAATGCCCCTTTTGGGATGTACCTTACCAGACACCTGCAGCAACTGGAAAGACCACAAAAGTACCTCACCAAGAGGATCAAAGGGCTCAAACAGATGCCATATGCTGCCCGGTTAAAGAAACTCCAGCTCTACTCAGTGGCATACCACCTGTTCAGAGGCGAGCTGTGCCTGATGTATAAAGCCATGTCAAACCCGGAATTAATGGACATGCTGCACCTCAGAAAATCCAAATCCCATCGAGCTACGCGCTCAAGAGACTTGAACCTCAGCACTGAAATAAATAGGACATGCTGGAGGGACAGATTCATAACCCAGAGGCTCCCTTCACTCTGGAATAAAATCCTAGTTCAGGTTAGGCAGAGTCCCTCATTGACTCTATTCAAGAGGAATCTTGATGAGTGGATGGGAGATCATAGGTTTACCCCAGGTATCACTTCTGTGTCACTGTTAGACAGAGGCACAGTATACTAACCTCGAAAGAGGGCAAAGCAAAATAAATTTAAAATGGGTGGCGAAAGCCAAACACATTCTGGCTAGGCTTATAAATGCCCTATGAACCTATGAACTCCTTTCTAGTATAATTCTGATATTCATGACTTTGAATGATCCAATTATTTTCAGCTTAATTTAAAGGAATAAAGAACCGAGAGCTAGCTATAAAAATAAATATTAGTTCTTTCATAGAAATGTTACAGATATTATATGCATTACGTTTCACTCTGTTTTTGTTAGTACTGGTACCTAAGAACACCAGCAAGTGGAAAAGAGGACTGGAAAAGAGAGGGCCTAAATTATTCAGCTTCCTTTATTTTCTTCCCTCTTTAAATCATACAGAGTATGTGTTACTTTGCACAGACTTTCATGCTCTAATGCAGGGGTGGGCAAACTTTTTGATTCATGGGCCACATTGAGTTCTAACATTTGACAAAGGGGCCGGAACAGGAGCAGATAGATGGCATGCTTTGAAAACATCACCTCATTGGGGGAAAAATACACATCTTGGGATATGGAGAAAACATGTGCTTTAATTTCCAATGAAAATGAAGAAAATGACTGTAAATAAGAAAGAAAGAAAAAAAATGGCACACCCATAGTAACACTTACAGATTGCTTTAATTTATAGCAAGACATAATGGGATGATGTTGAGACTATGTGGGACTAAATATTGCACAGTCATTTTTACATCACTGACAAATCAATACAACAAATCACTACAATGAATTCCCAATGAACAAAACTGGACTCCCAATGACCGTGAAACCATTTAACAGATTTAACTTTCAGGCAGGTGAGCTGGACCACTAGGACTCACTATCAGTCAAGCCTTAATTGCAATACAACTACTGAAACCCAGTGAATAAAACATAACAAAAATAATTAAAAGCATAAAAATACAAATCAGACATAAATGCACAAAACTGTATTAGGTACAGCATATAAAAATAGCTTAATACCTCTGTAAAACAAAAACATTAACACCAGTTACCTAGTAAATATTGTGAGAAGATTCATCTGGAAGAGAAGGATTCCAAGACCATTTTACCTCAGGTAACATTGCATGAGCATACACAATGGCTCCCTAAAAAATGTTTTCATTCTATTTTTATATGAATACAGTATAGGAATTTTAACAATGGCTTCTGAGGTGCACTCCAGTGACACTATGTCCAGGTCCTCTGGACCATATCAAACTAGATCACATTCTTTGGGGCATTTTAAATCAAAAGTAATATTAGGACTTATGGAAAATGCTGCACAGACAAGGAGGGGACTTACATATTCAAGTGCCTGCTTACATATTAATCCCTTGTGAACCAAACAGAACACAGTAATAACTGCTTCTTCTTACCTACTTAATAGTGTACTTTTAGGAGTGCTTAAATTAATAAGCTAGTAAATCATTTTACACGCAGATACATTTTCTGTCAGTGAAACTGGACATCTAATTAACTTCAGCAAGTTTTGAACAGTGATGCTGCAATCTATACACACACACACACACACACACACACACACACACACACACACACACACACACACACACACACACACACAGACACAGAATCTTGTCAGCTTTCATAATTCACTTTCTCTCTCCAATCGCTCACACACACATACACACTTCACCTTTCAAACCTGCATTCACTCACTTTCTCTCTCCAATCGCTCACACACACACACTCCTCACAATTCAAACCTGCATTCACTCACTTTCTCTCTTCGATCGCTCACACACACACACACACACACACACACACACACACACACACTTCACCTTTCAAACCTGCATTCACTCACTTTCTCTCCGATCAGTCACACACACACACACACACACACACACACACACACACACACACACACACACACACACACACACACTTCACCTTTCAAACCTGCATTCAGTGATTCACTCACTTTCTCTTTCCTATCGCATACACACACACACACACACACACACACACACACACACACACACACACACACACACACACACACACACACACACACTCTCTCTCTTACCCTGAGTAGTGCTCGGCGTCTTCTGTTCAATCCATCCTCATGTTGCTGCTGCTGCCATTAATCCTGGGCCCGGCTCCGTTTCAAGGCTCGCTGTATCCCCCAGCCTGCTAACGCCATTAATCCCAGCTCCGTGAGCTCGCTATATCCCTGGCCCCTTTGCTGCTGCCATGAATCCGTTTCAGGGCTCGCTGAGTCAGCCTCTTCTGTTCCACATGTTGCATTCCGCTGACTGTTAGCAATAAGCCAGCCAGCCGGAATGATGATGCGAGCTCCTTGAGCTCAATTCCGACTGGCTGGTAGCCTGACGGTGCTGACGTCATCGCACACGTGATGATGTCAGCCCCGACAGTGCAAAAATTTAAAAAAAAGAAAAGAAAAATTGGAAATGAAGGGGTTCCAAGTTTGGCGGGCCGAATCAAAATGTTTAACGGGCCGCATGTGGCCCCCGGGCCGTAGTTTGCCCATGCCTGCTCTAATGGCTGACACAACTCACTGACAAATGATTTCCTATGTAGCAACTCCACTCTTTAACCAGCTGAATCTCAGCAATTCAATCTTTGTCTGCCAGTAAGTAGGTTATCCTTATTATTATTACTACTGTTCTTACCTATAGAAAGAAATTCAGTGAAATGTAATTAGGTAAATTCATATATATCTGTATCTGTCTATACATATGACACAATATTATTTCATTACTAACTGTGATGCAAGCAGTACACAGCCAATACATGGGAAGGTTAAGGATTTGGCTCTGAGTTGAGGATGGAAGAAGTTGCAGGGTTCCTGTATTATGTCCCTGTCGATCCTGTAGCACTCTACAATGTCCATGTCATGTATGTTGTGATAAGTTAATTGTGGCCTGAAAACTCTTCTCTGTCTCAGCCTAGACCTATTGGCAGCAGCAGGACTGACTGCAGCCTGCAGCACATACAAATTGAGTTAAGCTGCTAACATTCTGTCTGTGTAGACTTTCTGTGTCTGTACGTCACTACTTTTGAAATCCATAGGAAAAACCAGCATGGAGTCTAAATGATTACTTTATAACTTCTTGAATAGCTCCACCAGATTGCCGATTAGCATGCAGTTCGGCTGCTTATGCTGTAAGTAGCATGTCTGAAACACAAACTATACAGATGCAGTCCATTAATAATCTTCTCCATCATACAAAGGCAAATGTGTACCTAGCCAAACTGATGGTGAGGATACTTGCTACATGTTCAGCAAAGTAAAATATTTCCCAAGCTATCTTTACAGAGGAGTACTGAACTCCAGCATGTATGCTGTAATTTTTTTTTACCTCCATAATGTATGTGTTGTAATATATTAATGAATAATGTGAAGCAAAGTCTTTTCCACTGTTATCTGTATGCATTAGTTACTGTGTACTGATGGCATGGCCATGTTCGTCAAGCCATTTCAGAGGTACAAATGACTGACAATACATGAAAACAGTATGCTGTGTAATACATATGTACAAATATTTCAGAGACAGGTCCTTTGAATGCATGTCTAACATTTCAATGTGTTTTATTAGCAAAGTAATTCATGTGCCTGTTCTTTAGAGGGGGGAGAAAGCAAAGAGAAGTTACCATTATGTCACAAACTAGAATGGACTGTTCTTTTGAGGGGTGGCACATTTAAGTTACTGCTATGGCACATACAAGGATATGTTGCCCTTTCTACTCTCCTTGGTTTGCATCCTGCCTATTGTTAGTATTTCACATATATCGTATGTGGTATGTTTTTCCAGTGGATACTACTGACTGCCTACCTTAGCTGTTTTATCTGGTAACACTTACCTTGTAGTTATATGATAGTTATATGTATTATCATTCTGTTGTTTTTAAGACCAAAAATGTTACTGAGGTGCAGACCCCCCATTCAGTGAGGCAGAAAACACAATAATAGTGCATGTGCTACATCAACATGGTATTGTTCTTCTTGGAAGAGTTTGTTCCAAAATGCCAGAGAGGCTGAAGATATGGCAGGAAATCTTTGCTAATATAAGTGCCGTGGTTGGCCAAGACTGTACTTATGAGCAGATGTGCCACAGGGCCACTGACATGCTCACATCTCCACAGAGGTGTGCAGCTGCTGTTGCCCAGAACCAGAGGGTAACTGGGGGTGGGCCTGCTGCAAAGCTAGCTCTCACCCCCAATGAAGAATTCCTGGTGAATCTTCTGACACAGGACAACTCATAGCAGAGTGGTCCACAATATGTCCTTGATGTGGGTGCGACTTCTTCTCAGTCCCAGGAAGAGCTTCCAGGTTGACCGGGATAGTCCAATTGGATGCATGTCCATTTTCACCGGAGGCCCGGGGAGAAAAGCTCTATGGAATAACAAATCATCATAACATGTCACATATTACAAATAACAAATATATTATTTACAGAGATTAGATGGGCAGACAATACAAATTACATATAGAATATTTTCAGTGATTAGAAGAGCAAACATTATAACAAATCGTCAGCTAGTGTTATTCAGTGAGAGATTCGGATAAAATTGCATAGTAGTCTACCTAGCAGATTTACACATTCCAGAGACAGGTTAACCAGGCTTGATACAGTGACATAGCCAGTTTGTTCCCAGGTGGTGTTTGAGCCTAGTTTTGAACTGACTAAGTGAAGAGAATAAGGTAATATCAGCTAGTAGAGAGTTCAATGATCTACCTACAGAATTTACGAAGAGTGAGTCACCGGCTGAATTATTAGTTTTACATAGCTGAATAAGGAGTCTGTTGGAGGAGCGCAGTGGTCTAGGATTATTATAGAAGGTGACAAGATCTTTAAGTGCAGGGGTATTGTTAGGGTTATGTATGATTTTATGGGCCATAACCAATTGGTTATATAGTATTTAACTGGGTAGTTCAAGCCATCCAACCTGGATTAGATTGAAGCAGTGATGTGTCCTAAAAGGCAGCCAAGTGGCAAACCTGGCAATGTGGTTATATCAGATTGAGAGTTTGTTCATGACAGTCTTGCTAACATTAGAGAGAAGAGGGGATGCATACAGAAGAGTAGAGAGAAGGTGGGATCGAGCTATGGCAACTTTGGCTGGGGGGAGTTAGGAAGGCTTTTATTCTGTAAAGTGATCCTAGTTTTTTGTTAATGGTTTTGATCAATTGGTTAACATGTAGGTTGAATTTTAGATTATTATCTATAATGACACCTAATAGTTTACAGGAGAGGTCAGGGGAGATTATTGTTCTATCATTTGTTTTTATTATAAGGTTAACGGCAGTAGACCTTTATGTAGGTAATAATAACAGCATTTTAGTTTTTTTTAGGATTTAGAATCAGACGTCGTTGGGAAAGCCAGTTTTCTATTGTGTTAAAGGTGGTCTGGGTGGCTAACTGTAACTCTATTAGGGATGTGGCTGAGCAAATCAGGGTAGAGTTGTCAGCATATTGGATACAGCTGACTTTTAGGATGACATTATTCATATCGTTGATGAAAATGGAAAGTAACAGGGTCCTTAGTATAGAGCCTTGTGGTACTCAAGGGTGTTAGGTAGTAGGTTAGAGAGTTTATTCTGCCAAAGAACGGCCTGCTATCTATCACTTAGATAGGATTTAAACCATTGAAGGGCTTTAGGATGTAGACTGAGTGTTTGCAGGGTGTGGATTAATAGTTGGTGGTCAACCATATCGAATGCCTTGGAGAGATCCAAGAAGAGGGCTGAAGAAATATGGTTATTGTTTCAATTATGGTTTATGACATTGGTAAAGGCTAGAAGGGCTGAGGTAGTACTGTGGTGAGGTCTGAAACCATGCTGGGTATCTGCCATGAGGTGGTTATGGATTAGGTGATGCATAAACTGTCTCTGAATACATTTTTCCATAATCTTTGCAAGTGGAGAGAGTATAGCTATAGGCCTATAGTTGGAGAATTCAGTAGAGCTACCTCCTTTATGGAGTGGGATTACATAGGATATTTTCCAGATAGTGGGAAATTTTAGCTTCTTCTATGGTTCGATTGATAAGTATCGATACTGGGTATGCAATAGCATCAGCTGATTTTTGGGATCCCCTATACTACACCGACATACCACAAACCCGACAGCCAAAACGCAGACACCAAAACACTGAAACCACACAATACCGACAGTCCACATTACTGAACACCATAACACCTACGCACAACACACACACAGCACAAGCACACCAAAAACCTTACAAACCTATACTAAACCTTACATACACAACTATCTATGCACTAACCTTAACCCAAACCCTAACCCTAATGTCCGTCACTATCGCACACTTACCTTACCCGCACCCTAACCCTAAAGTCTGTCACTATCACACACTTACCTTACCTGCACTCTAACCCTAAAGTCCGTCACTATCGCACACTTACCTTACCCACACCCTAACCCTACAGCCCATCACTAATGCACACTTACCTTACCCGCACCCTAACCCTAAAGTCCGTCACTATCGCATACTTACACAGTCATGCTCATTTCGCCTGTCAGTGTTTTTAGAGTCGGGATTTCGAACTGCCGGTTATTTCCATTGTCACTCTTCCTGTGTCAGTGTTCTCGTCGTCGGCATTTTGATCTGCCGATGTTCTCAGGTAGGCCCGATTTTGGTAGGTATTCCGCAGGAAGTTCAATACTATTGTATAGTAAAACAATTGAAATAAAAGTTAATTCTGCATTACTTGTGTTTTTTTTTTTGGGGGGGGATAGAATATTAGTACAGTGATAAGCTCAGTTTGGAGTTGCTAGCCACATTCTTGTTAAAGTAACACTTCATGCTGATTGTGAGGATTACATGTAGTACCTCTTGTCTTACTATTAAATGTGATGATGTTGGCCTTACCTCTTGCTTAACTTATTTCAGGACCTTCAGGAATCCAGCAGCATAGGTCTCCTGCAGGTGGTAAGCCAAATCAAGTTATTTCAGTACTGCAGGTCAATTTCTAGAAATCTAATGTGTCATTTTAGGCCAGTTGTGAGTATTGCTGTACTGTCTGTAATAGTGATAGTATTGTTAGTTATTTAGCATATATTGCACCATAGTATCATAGTAGTGAGGGTATTAATGTATGGCTTTGTTTCTCCCTTTCTATCACAGGTGATCATGACAGTGAGAGTGTGCGCCCTGTGTCACCTGATGTGAGTGTCTCATCAGACACTGATGATGATGGTGGCAAAACTGAAGCCCAGTCAGGGGATGTACAGGTTGAATCTGGCACAGAGGTTGACATTCAGCCCTCCCTTCTTTTCCCCCAGACACAGCCAATAGGCCTATGCCTACCCAGTCCACTGAGCCCCCAGATATAGGACATGTGGAGGGTGATGACATTGAGCAGACAATTGTGGCTACTGTGGCTTCAGTGCCTGTTGAGTCTGGCCATAGCCAAAGTGTTGGTGAGGTGCCAAACAAGAAGGTTGATAAGGGTGCTCATAGGGGGCCTTCTGTTCCTCATCCTCCTGCTGCAGGTGTCTCTTTCATTGTCACCCAACATATATTTAGGGTTGTCATGGAGGCACAGGCATGTTCAGAACAGTGCTCCAGACAAATGTTCAGGGTTGTGGATGTTACACAATTTGACATGCATGGCTGCCTCTACTGTGTCACCGATTTCCTGGATCGGAGGAATGACACATTGGTATTTGTGAAGTGTCTGTGATAGTCTGAGGGGTGTCTATCATGGAATGAACAGTGTCATGGAATGAGCAGTGTCTGTGAGGGAACATCTGCTGAGAGGTGAATGGCATCCAAGTGGTAGTAGGTCAGCCACAACATCTGCTGAGAGTCAACACAGCCATTCCCGATCATGGTACGGTAATGGAAGTACTTCCATTGGTCCATCGGGGAGTGCTCTGTCCACACCCAGACTTGGCAGGCCATACAGTCGTGGTCCTGGGCATTCCTGTGAAGGGAATACATCCAGCAAACATTGGTCACAATCATGTAGCAGCACTTCATCTAACCTTGGGCATGGAAGTGCCAGTGCAACTCCTGGCAGAGCCAGTTCCCATAGTTGGCTTAACAACGATGAACTCTCACCTCTACCATGCACAGCTCACACCTGTCTGACATACCAAGGTGTAGAGCTAGCAGTGAGTTTGCTTGTGTTCATGCAGAGTCTTATACACCACTTTTACACAGAGAACCCATCCTGCCTGCTTCCCTTTCTCTCTCACACACATTCACCCACCTTTTGTGTCAGCTTAGACTTCCTGCCCATGCCAGCACCCTGTGCAAGTGATGATAGCTGTGCCATATCCCTGTTTTCTCTCTTTTGGATTCAGGGATTCAAAAGCTTTGGGTCTGATGCACAGGGTGCATAGCTACATTAGTGCCTGGTATATCTGCATTTGTGTTGTTAAATTGATAATTGTACCTGTCAGTTAGATTTGCATTGCCCAATGATACAGTGGATAACATCATTATGACAGTACTTTCTAGTGTATTGTCTTGTAAGGGTTGTTAAGTCAGGAACTGCAATGTGTGTCATTACTTTATAACCTTTCTCTTTAATGATTTCTAGTACATATGTATGGTGTACATCATAAGACATGCCATCACATTCAGATATCAGGATTGTATGACAGCACTATAGTCAAATTCATCAGAACAGTAATAAAGTATAATGCTCTCTTTTGCATGCACCTCACCAGATACATGCAGTATTTGGACAGACCACAGGGCTTTCTTATCAAGATCATGCAGCAGCTGGAGAAACCACAGGGCTTTCTCACCAAGATAACACAGGGCCTACTAACCATGCCATTATGGATTAAAAGATATGTCACGGTCATCTGTCTAATATCCCTTTATATTGTAACTGTTATTCTAAGCCTATTAAGCACTTGGGCTTTAGGCCAGTTGTCTTACATTAAGAAGGTTTGTAGTCTACGCTCTGGTGGGAGGAGAGGGTAGCCTCTTTCCTTCTGAGCTGGGAGTTATTGGTTGAATTCTTATTGTGATTGTTGTTCTAAGTCTCTTTGTTATACTTTAAGCACTTGGCCTTCAAACCAGTTATTTTACATTAGGAAGGTTTGTTCTGTAGACTCTTGTGCCACAGGAGGATAGCCTACACCCTTGTAAGCTGGAATTGCTGGTTGAAGGCTTACTGTGTCTGTTATTCTGAAAGTGTCTTGCTCTGGTTTAAGCACTTATGTTCCAGACCACTTATTTCACACTAGAAAGGTTATTTGTCTACACTTTTGTTGGAGCATTTGGCTGGATTGCTGCTTTATTAAAACCGTTTGTTCTACTGTTGTGATTGTGATCTTCTGCACTTTGAATTTCTAGTACTTCTGCATTTTATAGGATAGGCTTGATTCCAACTTGTTGAATCTAGACTGTTTGGCATCATTGTAGCACTAAAACCAGCCCTCTTACATTAAGAAGCCCCCCTGCACCCTTGTGGCAGAACTATGCATCCAAGAACCCATCTGACTTGGGGATTGCTTGAATAAGGCTCACTGTTGGTCTTTCCCCTTTTCACTTGTTTAAAATAGTTTAATTTTGCTTGTATTCCAGCATTGTGTTTTGGAGTGTTTGCACTCATTTTACTGTAGCTGCTCAGAAATTGCACTGCTGCCCTGTGAGCAACTCAGTTGTTCATTGGGAAACAATGACACATTTTTGTAACCCTAGCCCTCCATAGAATAGACACATTTTGTTAGTCTTACACCAAAATCTGGTCCATCTATCCCATTCCTCATTAGTTACTTACAGTATATACCTTCCATAATGGATGGACAGTTTCCTACCACTTATCCACGCAGTCTGATTTACATGGGCATCCTGAGGCAACACAGCAGTTGCCTCATGTACACTGATGACCAGTTACTGCTAAAGCAAATACAACATGTGAGAGCTGTATCTATACTATGAATTTGGAATCAATTCTCTCACATAACAACAAACCAGATAGCAAACATGTTGTCAGCACACATAATTCACCTCTTACACATAAGCTCACAACATATAAACTCACATATGCGGAGGTATTTGCTAGAAGCCCAACTAAAAATTGGAGACCTCCCAAGGGCAAACCTACTGCACACAATGCAGACCCAACAGAATCCACTACACATAATAATACACACACTAGTGTCTCAGCCAATAAGGCCCTCAGGCAAAACATCTCAAAACCAAATGTTTTGCTTATAAGCGACTCCATAGTGAGACTCACAGATGTTCCCCTCACCAGTCTGGAGAAGTTATCTGCTTGTCAGGTGCCAGAGTCCATCACATCACACACACACTCAAGTCTCTCAACAACAAGTACTGTTATGACTCTGTCGTAGTCCATGTTGCAGTGAATGACTGGAGACATCCCTCACTGTACTATATGAAGGTGCTTGCCTCCCCCATAGTGGCCTTCTTAGGCAATGCTGGAACAACTCAAGTCCCAACATAAAGGAATCCACCACAGACAAACTGAAAGCTATGCCAAATGTAAATCAGAAACTGCACTCACTAGAAGAACTGTTTACTTTGGAAGATCACCATGTCTGTGCAGTCACACAGACATGGTTCAAGGCTGCATAGAGCACCTTGGCCATGCATGGGTACAATGCCTTTGAGACATTCGCGCATCAAAACAAGCATGAAAAAAATAAAGGTGGAGGTGTCTACATCTTTGTTAAAGACAAACACACCACAAGACTGGTCAAAGAGTCCATCTCTGTAGCATTACTCCAAGTCCAACTAACTGCATGTAAAACCTCATTCTAATCATTAATAGCTACAGTTCCCATACCATGAACCACAAAGACCATTCTACCTACTTGGACCTAAATGAGTCACTCACTAGACAGCCAAACACCTTGGTCATGTGTGATTTCAACTATCCTTCCATCGATATGGAGTCATACATTGTGCACTAGCACACTCACCCTAAGGTTCCTGGACTTTGTTAATACACATGCTGTGTAACAGATAGTCTGCATCTACTCAAGGGGCTTGAATGTCCTAGACTTAGTACTGACCAACATAATGGTCCTCTGTACCAGCCCCTGTGTTTTGCCCCCCCCCCGGGCCAGGTCAGATCACAGTTCAGTCTCATTCTTATTCACAATCATACCTGACACCCCTCAAGAGCAGAAAGGAAGAAAAATGTATCCAAAGCAAACTATCAGCTCCTAATTGATGCCATAAAGAGTTGCAAACCCACTACTACCACTGTCAACAATGACTGCTATACAGAGGTGTACACAAATGGCCTGTATAAAGAGCTAAACAAATAGAGTCAGTTGAATATAAATGGATCAAAGCAAGTTCCTCACAGACAACGAGTCACCCTAGCGTGCATCAAGAATACATAACCTATACAGAAAATGGAAGAAAGTAATGTCTAAGAACAAGATAGTACCGACTGCAGCAGAGGAAGGATGCCCTTCACAGCTTGAACAAGGAAATTAGCTATTTTGAGAAGTCCTCTAAAGCCATGTACAAACCTAAAGTAGCATCCCTAGCTAAAGATAATCAGGAGTCACTCTTTAGCTACATCAGAAATCTTAAAGTGAAGGCAGAGCTTTATGCCCAATTAGTAGTGGATGGCACCATTCATACTGCCCCTGAGAACATCACCAACCTGCTACCAGACAGTTTGGAGCAAACCCATCCCCTCTCTCCATACCAGACATACCCCAAAGCATGTCTGTCACCAGTCCTCTACCTAGCAACCTACTATGCACCTAAGGTAAAGTCTGTCTGGGCTCCAGGCAAGTGTTTAATCCTGGCCTGGTGAATGTTTGTATATACAATAATTTGATATAGCTGACTACATCAGCATCATCTGTTGAGCATATGGTGATAGTGTTCTGCATGCTGATGTAAAAAGATTGCTGTAATTGTAACTCATTCCCTCTAGTACAGCTCTTTTGAGTATGTACTTTTAACTTCCAGTGGGTGTGGCTTGAGCCTTTAAAAAATAAAGTTATCAATTTACAGTTCTAACAAATGCTTACTGACGAGGTCAAATGTCAAGATAAATCATTCTGTTACCTTGTATGTTGTTTAATGCAAATATGAACAAGCAATATTTGATGCCTAGAGGAGAAGTAGGAGTAAACTGCAGAAACACCTGGAGGTGCACTCAGCTGTAATGTAACATCTGTAGGCTTCTGCAAGTATGAAGTATGGGGTTGGGAGGGTGGTCTAATGGTTAAGGTGTTTGCCTTACAAACACAAGGTGCAGGGTTTGAGTCTCAAAATGGATAACTGGCTAAGCTTAAAATGGCTTGCAAGGGCAGTTAGCTTAGTACTAATCTATAAATCTATAAATCAATAAGAGACTAGCAAGCCATGTCATTGGAGAACTAACTGTAGGATAGCACATCTAGTCTGCTGAGTAGACACACACACACAAACACACACACACACACACACACACACACACACACACACACACACACACACACACACACACACACACACACATACACACACAGTTGACTGCATTGAGAGCAGAACCCCTACCTAGGTATACAGGCTGTAGAACTCAGTACTTTACGCAAGTGCCATGGCACAAGTCTGACGTCTACATGGCTGCAGGTAAACTTATGGCAGATGACATCAGCAGGCCATGTAGGGGATAACAGGTTGTGAGGCGTGCATAGGCATGTAGATTCATAGGTTCCTATGAGGCCAGTCCTAGGTATGTAGAAGCCTAGCTGTGCAAAAACATAAGTAACATTATTGAGCATAATTGGATGTTTGAGTTTAGCAGAGCAAGGTTATCAGCACTGCCTACTGGCCCTGTCCATGTGGGAGCACAAAAGATTATATATTACAATTTGTAGTGTAGTTGATATATGTGTGTAAAAAATATTGAGCCCCCAGGATTGTATTGCTTGTGGCGGGTGGACAAAACATGTATGTATTCTGAATATATGATGTATACTGACAATGGGCCCTGAAAAATTGATCATGTGTACAGAAGATTAGATGAATTTGGACTGAGAGGTGGCAACAACACAAAAATGTTATATAGCCAATTGGACCAAATCAAGTGTGTCAAGTAGACACACTTTTAACATGGATAGCTATGTATGGGACTTTTTTGGGGGACAGGTGTCCTTTTTATTTTAATTTTTTTTTGAGAGAGAGAGAGGAATTGTGGGAAAGGGACACAGGTATGTCTGAGGCAGGTAAGTGACAGACAGGGCATGCAAGACAAGACAGAGGGACAGTGAAGAAGACAAGATGTGGGGGAACACCATGGTTGGGATAAGGGTGTAAACCTCACAGACCCATGGATGTCAAGCTGGGTGACAGCGACAATTGAGCCCTCGCCCACTGGACTGTCATCACAGTCACCTCACTGCACCAATGGCTGCAGCTTCTGACATATGCATCTCCTTGTGTTATTCAGTGCAATGATGAGAGCAGTGTCACCATCTGGTGTAGGTCTGTTCCCACAGCATGGTGCACAATCCTGCACACCATCCCTGGCAGTTGTACTTGGGTGATAAAAATCACACCCTCTGCACTGCTCATGGAGGGAACCACAGGCCTGTCCTGTAGGGAGGAAATACCTGAGGGGCCAGGTAGTGGAGGGGTAGCACAATAGGTGCTACCAGGTTGCAGTTCAGATGTGTTGGGTTTTCGTGCCATAGCCAGTGGAATGGGGGCAGGTGGATCCCATGGGCCAGGCCTACTCCATTGTGCTGTGAGGGAAAGAAAAAAAGATAAAATAAGGGTTGGGGTGAAAGATTGCAAAAGTCATCCTATTTGCTTGTTTAGGCCAAGGACCGTGGTCTTCCAGTTCTGGGTTGTCACTTTTGTAATTGTAGATAGCAGCTTCTTTTGCTTACAGTATAACCTAGTAAGGATAAGATAACAGTGTCCCACAGGCTGGTGTAAAAGGTTCACTGTAAAGTCCAGCAACAGCTCACACAGACAAACACACCAACCTACTCCTGTTTGAATGCTGTGAGACTAGAACCCCTGCCTATCTAAGTACATACTCTACAGAGCACATTACTTAAAGCAAGCTCCATGGCTCAAGTCTGACTTTCAGTGTGTTAGACAACATTTTATAGATGATGACATCAGCAGTGTTTGCTAAGGGCAAGATAACAGTGTCCCACATGTTGCTGTAAAAGGCTCATTGTAAAGTCCAGCAAACAGCTCATCAATGAACACACATACACAAAGCCCCATTTGACTGCAGTTAGAATAAAACCTCTACCTATCTAAGTACACACACTACAAAACACAGTACATAACACACACGCCATGGCACAAGTTTGTTTTTTCAGGACTGCAGGTGAACTTATAGTAGATGATATTGGCAGGCCATGTGAGAGACAAGAGGTTGGGAGGCCTTCATGAAATAGATGTGTAGGATTTTGTAAGTCTTGGAAAACTAGCAAGCCATGCCATTGTAGAAATAACTGTGGAATAAACACTTCTTCTCTTCAATGTACACACACACAGTTAACTGCAGTGAGAATAGTGCCCCCACCTATCTAAATACACAGACAACAGAACACAGTACTTAATGCATGCACCACGGCACAAGTCTGATTTCATCAGGACTGCAGGTGAACTTATAGTAGATGACATCGGCAAGCTATTTAGGAGAAAAGAGTTTGGAAGGCCTGCATGAACTGGATGTGTAGGCTTGTGCAACTCTCAAAAAACTGTCAAGCCATGCCACTGGAGAGGTAATTGTGGGATACACAATTTTGATCTTCTGTGTAGACACACACACACATACCAAGTTGACTGCAGTGAGAATAGAATCCCTAACTATCTCAGCACACACATTACAGAACACAGTATTTATCAGACAGGTCATGGATCAACTCTGATTTTGACAGGTTTGCAGGCGAACTTATAGTAGATGACATTGACAGGTCATATGGGAGACAAGAGTTTGGGAAGCCTGCATAGGTACATCACTTCACAGTGTCCTCCGAGGCTAGTAGTCTAATAGCAGTAGGCTGTTTGGAAGCCTAGCTGTATAACATCACTAGTACCCTTATTGAGCATACTTGGCTGTTTGAGTTTTGCAGGGCAAGGCTGTGAGCACCACCAAGTGGCCCTGTCCATGACTGAGCACACAACATTATGTATAACACTTTGTATTGTGGTTGATATATGTGTGGAAAAAGTAATGAGACGCCAGATTTGTAGTGCTTGTTTGCGGTGGTTTGGGGGGAGGGGATGGGTGTATTGTAAATATAAGACATAGTTATACTGTCCTTAGTTTGCAACATTTCCACATGTAGTTTTATGTCATACAAAGGAACTGAACAATAAACACCATAATAAGATATTGTATATACAATTCCATAGTGCAGTGAGCGTTGGATTTACTCAATGGTTAACAAAGTGTGCGTGCATATGGCATAGACCTGTTTGTATGCAAGAAAGCAGTGCATTGCTAATGTTTGCTACTGTCCCCAGTTCCATCTGTACTCCAGGCCAGTTTTTTGGGATGGCTAAAAGTATTAATTGAATGTATCTGCTGTTTTCTATTTTTGGGTGCCTGCTTTCTTGGCAATGTGGATTTTCCCTATCTCTGCAATGCTGTGCATCACACAAATAAGATAAGTTTAGCCAAACCATTTTTTTTTTTTTTTTTTTGGAGGGGGGGATGTGGCACATCATGCAAAAGAGGAATTAAAAGAAGACAAAGAGGAAAATATACTAAAACTAAGGAACACATACACAAAATCTGTAAAATCACAGTAAAAATTGATAGTACACATCAAAAATGTCTATATATCAGGATTTGAACCCTCACACCAAAACAGCTTCAGAAAAGAGGGGTGATGACTTAGTCCACTAAGCCACACAAACAGCTTTGCATCAACAAAACAAAGTTGTTCTTCACACAACCAACTGCATCAGAATGTACACTGCTATGAAACCATCAGCTGTGATTTGTACATTTAATTCTCTTTACTGTATTTGGACATCGAGCAGTTAGGGAGCACACAACCTGTCATAATTATGCTTACAAATATACAGATCTGTGTTACCTTTCTGTGTTTCTTGATCATGCATCAGTTATCTAACATGTGCAGTGTGTAAGCCATTCTATATCGTTGGCCTTAACATGCGAGAGGATGTTAGCTGGGAGTAATATGATATGCATTTGCCAACAAATGAAGTCCAGGTTGGATGGCACAAGCACAGATATACTGTTCTTTTGGGGGTAACATAGCTGGGTTACTGTTATTTTAGGAACAAGGGTACACCCGTCTTTTATGGGGGGGGGGGCAAAGCTCAGTTATTGTTATGACACAAACAAGTCTGAAGCCTGAAATTGCTGTGTGTAATCATCACTTTCTAACTTCGGGCTTTAATGATTTACCAGTATAAAAGTATAGTGCTAAACTGAGGCCATGCAGGGAACACCAGAATTCTTCAGAGGCATGACTGTGAATCTTTCATACCTGAGGCCTACTAATTACTAATGGACAGATATAAGTAAAATAAGTGTTTGGTGTTACATGCAAAGGTACTCTGTACAAATCCACAACTATTTACTTGCTTATTGTACCAAGTTAGGAAATACAAAGCTATGTCATAATAGCATTAAAGAATACACTGTAGGTTCAGGATTTACCTTGTGAATGCAGCAATTGACACACCTTTAGTTCAGGGCTGACTGTGTCTGATACAAGCAGTACACAGCCAATACATGGGGAGGTAAAGACTGTGTGAGTTGCCTGACATCAATTTTACTATATGTATATGAGTAGTAGAAAGGTATTAGATCCCTAGATGGTCAGTGAATATGCTATGTGTTATCTCTTAACCAAAGCAAGGGCATACTGAGCATGGCCATGTCTGCCTATAGAGACAGCAGTCCTCCTCTGGCTGTGGCTGCAGTGACCTAGGCATCGTTGGGTGATGTGTGTCCCTTCCCCTTGCTGATACTGCTGCAGCTGTTTCCACATGATCAGCTTGTGGATCATAGCACATATTGTGAGTGTCTGTGTACATGTGTTTGGATTATACTGCATGGCTCCACCAGATATATCTAGGCACTGGAATAGTGACTTCAGAAGTCCAAACACATGATCTATGATGTGTCTAGTTTGAACATGTGCCTCAATATGGTGTTCTTCCATGGGTGTGTGTGCACTTCTGATAGATGTCATCAGCCACAGTTCCAGGGCATAGCCAGCATTCCATAGTAAATGGTTCTGTGGGATGTCCTGCCTAGCAAACATCTGGTACAGCTGTGATGTGTGCCAGATATGGAAGTCATAATGACTGCCAGGGTGCCACCGCATACATTCAAGATAATTCCTTGGACATTTAACACAACTTGGTAGTTGATGTAGTGGTATCCTCTGCTGTTAATGTAGATCCTACCATGCTGTAATGTGTACATGAGTGCAATCTATGGCACCCAGTTCTTCAAGGTAGTGCGCAACATGGTAAAACAGTTCCATACTGCTGGCCCTCTCTTCAGAAGTACGGGGAAAAATATGTGCTCATTGGCATGTATGAGCATACCATCCAGAAATTGGTGGAGGATCCTGGATATTGATACCTGTGACACACTTATTATGTCCCCAGTTGGCCTTTGAAAGGTACCAATAGCTAACATTCTAAAGGCTACACATACCTTAGTTTCCACTGGGATGGATTTTCCTTGGCTGGCTCTGGCTCTGAGTTGATGGCAGCAGAGCTCACATAGTTCTTGTAATGTGTCCCTGTCCACCCTGTGGCGCTTTACAATTTCTAGCTCATGTAGCACCTGAAAAGTTACCCTGAGCCCGAACAGTCTTCTCCTTCTTGGCCTAGGCCTATTGTTAGCAGCACCAGCAGCATTGGCTTCAGCCTCTAGTACATAAAGATGTTGAATAGCTGCAGCAGCCCCTAGCATTGTGTCAGTTAAAATGTTCTTGTCTCTACTCCAATGGTATTGAAGGATAAAGGAAAAAAACAGGATGTAGGCTACATGGATACTCATACATTTTTGAATAGCTCCACCATGTTGTATTGGTTGATGAACATGCAGTTCACCTACTTATGCTCTAACCAGCATCTATTAAACATGCCTGTTGCTTGCTCATTATGTCACTGCACGCATCTATGCATAACTCTGTGCACCTCCACTCACCTCTGCGCACCTTCGCATAAATAAGATAAGCATAGGCAAAATTGATACTTGCTCTGTTCTCATGATATTGTGCAAATATGGCCATAAAAAGTGAAGTAAAGGTTACACACTCTGTAGTTGAACCAATGACCATCTATATTCCAGCCCTAACACATACATGTGCTGTCACAGGACTAGTTACATAACAACACAGAGAAACCTGCCATTTATTCTTCTATTTCTAGTGGTTACACTCAGTGCTGTGTCATGCAAACAATGACAAAGTAAAAAATAAGATAAACCAGAGACCAAACATTGTAACAAACAAATAATGAGGATGACACAGAACTTTGGAATTGTGCAGTGCTTACATGCGATTTCACCCTTCACAGCCCTACATGCTCACCTCTGCAAGTGTAGCCTGACACACCCCCATGATGTCAGCATTCACTGCTGCCATGCATTCAACATGAACACTGTGGAAGTGCCTACACAAAGTGAACATCCCTACATGGTTACTCTTTTTTGAGACTCAACAATTCTAATGAGTTTTAATCTCATTTACATCTTCACCATGCTGACAGCCCAGAATCTACATGATTAGTATCTGTGTATCAGGGAAACTGCATGGTAGCCCAATGCTGTAACAGAGGAATACTGTAATTCATCAGCTACATCCTGAATATGATTGCATTACACTATACTAGTCTGTTTCATGGAGGTTTACACATTTTAGCAGACTGCATTACTTACAAGTATACTCTTCATATGGTGGTGGGGGAGCAATGCTGCATTTATGTCATGGCACTTAAAATGGAATTATTATGATTGTTACACTGATTTTCTAGCATCCGTCCTGTGTAATTAGGTCAGAATAGGTGTGGTGTTACATGTTAGGGGCAGTCCTGTAAAAATGTAAGAGCTTTTATTAGCTCATGCTTCCATGTACACTTTTTTCTGTGGCTGTATTTGGAAAGTTTTGGAATACAAGGCCAACACGGTTACAGAATCTACACTGTTGCTTTAGAGGTTGTTAAATCTCTCCACCATGTTGATTTGGTTAATTAGCATAAAATTCAGTTACTTATGCTGCAATTTGCATGCCACAAAAGGTTCCATATTTGTGTGTGAATGTGTACCACTGCACACTGCTATGCACCGCTACGTGGAGTTTACTGAATCTAAAACTTTTCTTGGCCACGTGCACATCTAGCCACAATGCACACATAGTAAAAATTATCATGTAAGCTCTGTTAAATCCCCCTGTCATTTTTATATTGTCTTGTATTTGCCTTTTGGTAATAAAGATATTTTAATCTGCTAATTAATATTGACATAAATATTTTACAGTAAGTGTTTAGTAATGAGAAAGGTCTACAGGATGAACACAGATCTCCATCTTTGTCTTGTTTCAAAACAGAATTTGTTAATGTTTATCCTCAAGGAAATTTGGCTTTGGGCTGTACAATAATAAATCCCTTCTTTATTAATTCTATGAGCTTTTCAGGAAATTATATATTTTGGTAATTATTCTCCCTCTTCCTCGAGGTTTGTTTTCTTTAGTTTATTTGTTGTTCCTTTCTCACAGTTGAATGTGTATCTAATATTTATATGACAAATGTCTCCATTGCACCCTGGCCTTCTACTCTATTTGTTCCTTTATTTATAGATTCATAATACTGTTTGAATGCTCCTAAAATCCCTTCAATGTCAGGACTGAATTATTATTGTCAATGCATTTGGAAGTTTTGTAACTGATTTATTCTTATAGGTTCATAGGTTTTTAGATGTTTACTAGGGTCTATATTACGTGATTGAAAATTCAGATGTTCAAACATATCGACCCCAATTGAGCGAAATGGCAGAATGACGAACATGTAAACGGAAATCTCCGTAAGGGGAGATTTCCATTTACTGCAATGTAGTATGGTCTCGGAGTTGGTATATTTAAGTAGTGGGGGGTGTGGAGGGTGCAGGGAGGCTTGCCATTATCCCAGTTTGCTCTATTGGGGTCAATCATTACGTGTTTGAACATCTGAATTTTTGATCACGTAATATAGACCCGTTTACTAGGCTAATGACAACAAGGACCTTTTTAAGCCTAGCCATGCATCCTAAATGTCTGACAAGTTCTGATACCCTTGATAAGTGTAAGCATTGGCCTGTGAGATTAACCATTTACAGGTTATCTATGTCCATTAGAGACATAGGTGCCAAACCAGGGATGAATTTCCAGTTTCCTGTCCAATTGTCCAAGTTGCAGTAGAATTGGGTTAGGGAGGAACTCTGCTTCACATGGATGAGGAATCTGTTCCATAGATGGGTTAGTTTCTGAGATACATACCCATCTCTCCAGCAGGTACTATTTATATCACAGGCAATAGTCTCAACAATAGCTTTGATTTTTTTTAACTCTTTAATGTTTATTAAAATACTTGCCAACATCATTTAAGAGCAAACAGTTAACAACATCATAATCATGACACATTGTACACCACCACAGTCAGTTGCAATCAGTGGTCAGAAAGGTCTCTATGGCTAACAGAGACTAGGCTGAAGACCTGGAATTAACTGGAGAGAGTGCACAAAAGTTCATGGAAACACATCAGGTTCTAGTACCCCAGGAAGAAGAGGAAATGGGTGAAGTTGAAGAAGATGGCAGCACCTTAAAACAGCAAGTGTGAAGACTAGAACAGATATGTGGCTGAGTCAGGTATGGAAATAAGGTATATTAGGAAAGCTGGTGGAATGCAGAAGTTCAAGAAGTCATCAGAAGAAAGAAGAAGTGCAGGAAGAAGTTGGGGATAGAAAAGATGGGGTAGGCTAAGAAAGAATATTGGATGGCTGAACAACAGGCTAAGAGAGCTGATGCAGTAGGAAAAACAATGCATCAGAGGCATTCTACCATGTTCTGACTCAGCAGATGGCACAAAAGAATTTGATCAGATTACAAGAAAATGACAGAAAGATAAAGACGATAGTCATCAAACACCTTTCATATGGATTGCCAGCAATAACCCTCTCAACAGTCCACAGGACATCAAAGGCAGATGGACAGAATACTTACAGCAACTTCTGAATTAAGAAAACAAAACAGAAGCTCTATATTTGCAGACACAGCCTATGATTAAAGAAGAAGATCAGGCCACCCTAGGAGAAGTAAGAACAGCGCTAACTAAAATGAAATCAGAGAAAGCATCAGACTCAGATAAGGTCAATACCGATATGATCAAGTTGATGGGTGAGTTAGGGGAGACATTGCTCAATAATGTACACATAGCTGTATGGAGAGAAAGGCATATCCCATAAAGCTGGAGAATAATCATACTAATGCCAGTGTACAAGAGCATAGGGGATATTCACAACTGTGGGCAGTACAGAGGTATCAAATTCAGAGGGTGATTGTTAAATAAATATACAGAATAGTACAAGGTAAGATGAAAAATGAGCAGTATAGTTTCAGATCAGGATGCATCACAACCAAACTGATGTTTGCAGTGAGATAGTTGAGAAGAAGCTAGAGATGATGAAAGAGTCCAACTGGTCATTCCTAGACTTGGAGAAAGCATGTAACAAATTCTGAAGAAAGATGACTTGGACAGTCCTACGATGGTTCAATGTCCCAGAATCATTGATAGAACTAGTGTAGGCTATGTACAAGGATCCAATGACATTAAGCAAGAATAATGTTCAGACTCACAGATGGGTTTCCAGTGAGTGTGCATTACTGCTCAGCTCTGAACTCACATCACCCAAGTTGCTGTACACAAACAATATAGTATTATAGGCAGACTCTGAAGAAGAACTTCAGCAAATGAAAGGGGAATAGAATACAAGGAATCTGGGATGAAATTGAGTAGATAAGATGATTATAATGGCAACAAATGGGCTAAATCGGAAAAAAACTGAGAATCGAGATAGAAGGGAAATAGTGGAACAGGTTAGCGGCTTTAGGTATTTGTGAGGGATTGTTGAGAAAAAGGAAAGTCTGAAGGAGGAAGTCAAAGCTGGAATCAAAGGGGCTGCAGCCAACTGGCACAGTGTCAGGAGTAGTGTGTGACTGAAGAATGCCAAAGAAGCCATACGTAAGGAGCGCAAAACAGTGGGACAACCATTGCTATTGTATAGTACATAAATTTGGACAGTGAAGGCAGATCGGTTGAAGAAGCTAGAGGTGATATAGATGAAGTGCCTGAGAAGGTGGTAGGATTCAAACTGTGGAACAAACAAAGAAATGAGGACATGAGAGCAGAAATCAAAATAACTCAAAGTGGCTCAAACTGCAGAGTCAATGAGAACACATTATGATGGATAGGTATATATGCAGGAAAGCAGAAGACAATCTGGTAAAGAACATTTGAGCAAGGCATCTATTAATATGACTACAATTGTTTTAATCCATTGGTTAATACTGACCTAAAACAGTCAGGTATGACTGTTGAAGAAGGTAGGAGAGTGTCATTGAATCATGAGAGACACACTGACCCTGTAGAAAATGGGGAAATGGGGATTGATGATGATTGCACATCACACTACAGTATGAGGTTAAATATTTTGTTTTTCACTTTGATAAGATATCTGCCTAGATTGGTTTCTTGGGGTATCAATTTGTATTTGGGTGGTCACATGTATTATCTCATTTACTAATGTTTTATCTTTTGCATCCATTTTCTTTTCATTTTCATCTCTACTGTTTTATTTACTTCTCATTATTTACAGCTCATTTAATTCTTTATCATTACCAACCCCTTCCTTCTAACATATCTTGCCATTGAGGGCATTTCTTCCATAATCACTTTGGTTCATACTAAACTTCAGCTCTCTTTAATGGTACACTATTATAATACCTTGTCATTATATGCATTATTAAGTAAGGACACACATTTGCCAAATTGTTTACTTCTTTTAATGGTATACAAGTCACATTTCTATTTTTCTAATATTTAGTATAGAAGATTATGAGCAGATCTCTGATTGTTACCACAGTATTATGGGTTTGAGACATGGATGCCGAGAAAGTCACCTTGACAGTGAAGCTCAAGAGGTGAATCTTGGCATCTAATCTGAGAACACATAATATAGGGTTATGATAGGAGATCCAGTCATAATTCTTTGAAGTGCATAGAGAATCATCTGTTCCATGTATTACTGATCACCGAAAGAAGAAAAAAAAGTACACCTGCAGGATTCAATAAACTCCATGCAGAGCATATACAGAATGCATTTGCGTATGCAATACTGCACATTGTGCAACATTGAGCAGCCATGTGCCATGAATATTAATGATGTGCGGTAGGCATAGGCAAGGTTTTGGGGCTCAACCTCATGTTACTGGCCACAAAACCTGTGTAGTGAATGTGGATCTTTCCACTCAAACACTACACTAATTAGAGGACGAAGGGCAAACATATGTTTTCTGAAATATAGGAAGTACAGAACAGAAATGTATATGTCATTATGCTTTGCCTGCAATCTTTAGTGATTTCAGAATAAACCACCCATTTTACAAAGAACAGACCATATATATGATTCAAATATCTGGACATTCTGCAAAACTGTGAACAGTCTGCCTTCTGTGTTTTAATTAATTAGTTTTCTCCTTTTTACATTTTTTTATTGCCAGTATTTTTGAGTGACATGCCACTTGGCATAAACATGTTTAACTATGCTCAGCTGGTTTGCATGAAGAGCAGCAGTGCACAAACTGGAGGAATGGACCACGTAGGTTGTACACAGGACACAGACAGTCATACATATGAACCAGATGCATTCAATTATTAATATTGTGCATTGTGCAACCACTGTAAGCTGCGTTGTGCTACATTTAACAGCGAGAACCTTACAATAACTACTAAGAGAGCAGATATCATCTCATTAATCCTGTGGCAGCAGGTGTTAAGTGTAAAGGTGGAGTGCAGATGGCACGGGGTTCTAGTACAGGGGTGTGCAAGTTTTGTTTTACTGTTGTGAGATTTCAGATTATAGCAATTAAATGCAAGATGCACAACTGTTTTTTCAACCTTCTTGTTGTAATAGCTGTAAGTGTAGGAGAACTGTATATATGGTAAGTTTGACTAGCCCATTTATACACGTACCTATATACCTAATCAGCTAGAAACTGCATTGTTCACCACTGTTGGCCATCGCTTACTATCGAGCAAACACTTTGCCTGGCATTGCGCACCTTCCCCAACTGTGTTTGCATGATGGTAACTGATGTGCAATGTTTTCAGATGTTTCAAATCCAAAATGTGCACACTTTCACTAAGCATGAGATGTGCAATAGGCAGAAAACAGCACCATATAAACTGCAATTGGCTGGAAATTTTTATTAGACATTGAACTTGAATTAAGGTAGGCATGTCTGGAGTTGCAGGAGAGGGTGTATGCTTTCAGGTGCAGCATTGAGGTATCCAGGAGTCCAAGATTTTTTTTTGTACTTCTAGTTAGGCAGCATGGGCCCAGGTTGCTGTAGTGGGACTATTCCAGCTCAGAATATAAATCTGAAGCATGGAATAGTGTTGACAGGGCCTTAACCAGTGCAGCAGGTATCCCATCCACAGCTGAGCAATGCAGATATCATTTTGATGACCTCCAGAGGAGGAAGCAGGGTTCTTTTGACCTTTGGATTGGGGAATGTCAGGGTAGGGAGACCCCATAGATGTGTAAGTATCAATGTCATTGAGTAATAGTAAGAGTTCAATCTTGAATATAGTCAAGACTGGTATTCATAATAGTGGTCTTTCTGTTTTTTCCACAGCTGCTGAGGACAGAGTCAAGAATGTTTGATCCCTTACTGCATATCTAGTAAGGATACGAGAACCATGTGGTATGTATGCATCAAAATAGTACTGTCTAAACAGTAATTTAATAATAATAATAATAATCTGTATAGTAATTTTGTAGCATTAAAAGTTAAGGACCATTTAGCTGGTATTTAATAGAGTTGTACCAAACTGAGCATGCATATCTCAACTGTAAATTAAACTATGCATGCCTTAGTCTGTAGCACAAAGCAATGGTGCCATATTCTCAAATAACAGTGGACATGCATCTCTAAACTGTAAAAGGAAAAGTATGCATGCAGCAGTCTACAGGACAAAAGAACATTACAGTATTTTAGCGTAGTCATCAGTTGAGGTTCAGAAATCACACTTCCCAAATATACAGTACTGTTAGGTTTTCATCATTATTGGAATGTAACTTCATATCTCTATACTAGTGGCACAAATAATCTTCTGTAATCTGTAATCAGTATAAATGGAACATGCATATGTAGAATATATGCACACATCAAGGACTGGTGGCTAAAATCTATACTACAGTGTGCCTCTGTTATAAACTGGGTAGTCTTAAAAGTAAGGGAGAAACTTGTTAGGGGTTTGCAGTGTTAAAAGTAAAGGTAACCGAATAGAGTCAAATAATTGTATCAATGCTTTGTATGTCACATTTGATGTTACTAATGTTGTCCCTT
Organism: Protopterus annectens; assembly: GCF_019279795.1. Lineage (NCBI taxonomy): Eukaryota > Metazoa > Chordata > Ceratodontiformes > Protopteridae > Protopterus > Protopterus annectens. Next base: position 1,542,095,131 of record NC_056733.1, read on the forward strand.
TTTTTCTTACCCCATCCCTTTTCTTTCTTTTTAAAATATGTGTTTATTTATTTTTTGAGGGTTTATTATTTATTTATTGTGTGTTTACTTTTTTATTTTTTTGTTTTTCCCTCAGCACAGTGGGGTAGGACTGTCCCATGGGGTCCACCTGCCCCCACTCTACCGGCTAAATCACTGCTGCCCAGCACATCTGGTGCATTACCTAGTAGCACCACCTCTGCTGCCCGTGCACTACCTAGCCCTCAGGTAGTTCTGCCATGGAGGATAGGCCTGTGCCTCCATCCAGGAGCAGTGTCAGAGGGCTGAATTTATCACCCATGATGAACAGACAGGGATGGTTCATAGAATGTATGCCACACTTTTGATGCATGCCTACACTGGATGAAGTGCCTGCTCTCCATCCTAGTGCTGAGCAGCTGTAGGAGCCAAAGATGTCAGGCAATGCAACCAGCTGTGCAGTGAGGTGATAGTGATGACAGTCCACTGGGTGAGGACTAGATTCTCACTGTCAACTGCCTTGATGTGCATGGGACTGATATTTCCATCCCTCTCCCCATCCATGGTGTTCACCCACCTCATGTGTCCTTCACCATCCCCGTCTCTTGTCTTGTTTGTCTTATATGTCTGCAATTGCTTCTTCACCTGTCCACCTTACCTCATCCAGACATTCCTACAGAACTTCCCCAATATTTTTATCTCTCAAAAAAAGGGCACTGTCCCACAAAAAAAAAAAATTGTCTCATACATAGGTCTCCATTTCATATACGTGTGTTCATGACACAAATGATTCTTTCAAATTCTCTATACAATTCTCTACAGGGGCGGCTCGTGGCATAGGGCTGCCGGACTGCAGCCCCCTCAAAAAGAAAAAAAGAAAGAAATGAAAAATAAAAAATATTTTTAAAATTAGCGGACTTCGCATGGACGAGTCCCGGCTTATCGGTCTATGCGCATGCTCAAGGCCGGCCGTCCCCATAGGGGGACACAAGGAGCGTGTGTGGACTTCTACAGTGCACAGACCGATTATGGGACGCGTCCGGACTGCAAGAGGAGCAGCAGGGACTCGGGACAGTGCCTTAGGGATCTCGCGGGCGCGGGAAGGAGCATGTGGATCTCGCGGTCTTCAGTATTGCGCGGGAAGGATGTATGTACGGACGTTAACTCTGGATGTATTCAGGTAAGGTGCCTTTCAATTTACAATGTTTATTTTTCTTTTTATTTGTGTGTATGGTGCTTGTGCTTTACTGGAGTTTAGTTTGTGTATGGTGCTTGTGCTTTACTGGAGTTTAGTTTGTGTATGGTGCTTGTGCTTTACTGGAGAGTGTGTGTGTGTTTACTGGAGTTTAGTTTGTGTATGGTGCTTGTGCTTTACTGGAGAGTGTGTGTTTACTGGAGTTTAGTTTGTGTATGGTGCTTGTGCTTTACTGGAGAGTGTGTGTGTGTTTACTGGAGTTTAGTTTGTGTATGGTGCTTGTGCTTTACTGGAGAGTGTGTGTTTACTGGAGTTTAGTTTGTGTATGGTGCTTGTGCTTTACTGGAGAGTGTGTGTTTACTGGAGTTTAGTTTGTGTATGGTGCTTGTGCTTTACTGGAGAGTGTGTGTGTGTGTAAATGCCCCAGGTGCTTATGGTGGTGTGGTAGGGAATGCCTCAGGCTTGAACCCTGTACCCTGTATGCAGGTGTTAAAGACTTGAGTTCCCTACCCACCACCATTTGTAAAAAAATTTCAGATTTTTACCTCATATTTGATCTGATCTGTTCCTCATAATATCTGTGGTTTGTAAATGTTGCAATGCTTGATATTTGATGGTGTAGTAGTAGCATTGTTGCCTCACAGCTGCAGGTTCTTGGGTTTGATTCTTGGATGGGGTTCCTTCTTTGTGGGGTCTGTATCTTCTCCCTGTGTTTGTGTGGGTTTGCTTTTGTGCCCTCCCATGTTACAAAGACATGTCTGCATTATTTCTTCCTGGGCCTCCGCTGAAAATTTGTTTATTTGTTCCAAGTCAGACTGTCCTGATTATAAATGTTAAATAAAATTGATAGGCATTTGAATTTCAGACTTAAGGGTTTCTGAATGTTTAATTCCATTTGATGGTGCAGTGGTAGTATTGTTGCCTCACAGCTATAGGTTTTCTGGTTTGATTCTTGGTTGGGGTGGCTTCTGTGTGGAGTCTGCATCTCCTGCCTGTGTTTGTGTGGATTTGCTCTGGTGCCCTGCCATTTTACAAAGATGTGTCTGCAGTTTTAATCCCTGCGTCTCTGCTGAAAATTGTTTTGTTCTGTCCGCAGTAAATTTGACAGGCATTTGAATTTCAGACTTCAGGTTTCTGAACGTTTAATTCCTTGCAGATTTGATGGTGCAGTGGTAGTATTGTTGCCTCACAGCTATAGGTTTTCTGGTTTGATTCTTGGTTGGGGTGGCTTCTGTGTGGAGTCTGCATCTCCTGCCTGTGTTTGTGTGGATTTGCTCTGGTGCCCTGCCATTTTACAAAGATGTGTCTGCAGTTTTAATCCCTGCGTCTCTGCTGAAAATTGTTTTTGTTCTGTCCGCAGTAAATTTGACAGGCATTTGAATTTCAGACTTCAGGTTTCTGAATGTTTAATTCCTTGCAGATTTGATGGTGCAGTGGTAGTATTGTTGCCTCACAGCTATAGGTTTTCTGGTTTGATTCTTGGTTGGGGTGGCTTCTGTTTGGAGTCTACATCTCCTGCCTGTGTTTGTGTGGATTTGCTCTGGTGCCCTGCCATTTTACAAAGATGTGTCTGCAGTTTTAATCCCTGCGTCTCTGCTGAAAATTGTTTTGTTCTGTCCGCAGTAAATTTGACAGGCATTTGAATTTCAGACTTCAGGTTTCTGAATGTTTAATTCCTTGCAGATTTGATGGTGCGGTGGTAGTATTGTTGCCTCACAGCTATAGGTTTTCTGGTTTGATTCTTGGTTGGGGTGGCTTCTGTTTGGAGTCTACATCTCCTGCCTGTGTTTGTGTGGATTTGCTCTGGTGCCCTGCCATTTTACAAAGATGTGTCTGCAGTTTTAATCCCTCGTCTCTGCTGAAAATTGTTTTGTTCTGTCCGCAGTAAAATTGACAGGCATTTGAATTTCAGACTTCAGGTTTCTGAATGTTTAATTCCTTGTATAATTGATGGTGCAGTGATAGTATTGTTACCTCACAACTATAGGTTTTCTGGTTTGATTCTTGGTTGGGGTGGCTTCTGTCTGCATCTCCTCCCTGTATTTGTGTGGATTTGCTCTGGTGCCCTGCCATTTTGCAAAGACGTGTCTGCAGTATTAATCCCTGCATCTCTGCTGAAAATTGTTTTTGTTCTGTCCGCAGTAAAATTGACAGGCATTTGAATTTCAGACTTCAGGTTTCTGAATGTTTGATTCCTTGCAGATTTGATGGTGCAGTGGTAGTATTGTTGCCTCACAGCTATAGGTTTTCTGGTTTGATTCTTGGTTGGGGTGGCTTCTGTGTGGAGTCTGCATCTCCTCCATGTGTTTGTGTGGATTTGCTCTGGTGCCCTGCCATTTTACAAAGACGTGTCTGCAGTTTTAATCCCTGCTGAAAATTGGTTTTGTTCTGTCCGCAGTAAAATTGACAGGCATTTGAATTTCAGACTTCAGGTTTCTGAATGTTTAATTCCTTGCATAATTGATGGTGCGGTGGTAGTATTGTTGCCTCACAGCTATAGGTTTTCTGGTTTGATTCTTGGTTGGGGTGGCTTCTGTCTGCATCTCCTGCCTGTGTTTGTGTGGATTTGCTCTGATGCCCTGCCATTTTACAAAGACGTGTCTGCAGTATTAATCCCTGTGTCTCTGCTGAAAATTGTTTTTGTTCTGTCCGCAGTAGAATTGACCGGCATTTGAATTTCAAACTTCATGTTCTTCAGAATACATAGTAGCACAACCTTTTTTCTAGCAATTTTCTAAGTTTATAAGATGAATATTTTAAATTTGTCCCTATTTTTGGGACTGTATTCCCCCATTATTGGCTTCGTCCAGGTTTTTGTGCTAAGGTTGACAGCTATGGCAAGAACTGAATTCACTGAATATGGACTGTAGAATTGTGCATATTTACTGATAAAGGTGCACTGTAGAATTGTGCATATTTACTGATAATGGTGGACTGTAGAATTGTGCATATTTACTAATAATGGTGGACTGTGGAATTGTGCATATTTACTAATAATGGTGGACTGTAGAATTGTGTATATTTACTAATAATGGTGGACTGTGGAAGTCTGAGTAGACTTTTTATGATAAATGTTCTCAACTGGGCAGTTTTGCCATTATGGGTGCATATGTTTTGTTTCATTGCTTACTGGAAAAATGTTCAAAACAAATTTAAAACACCCTCTAACAAGTGTACTGTATTGTACAAGGAATATAATTTTAGTACAATGAGGAAGGTGTATCAAAGAGCACATGTATGTTTCATATGCAAGGGGCCTATGATTGAAAACAGCCCAAAATTAATCTTTATCTGCCACTGGCAAAATGTATTTTCTTTGAATGTGGGTTTCAATGCTGTTTCAATGAATGTGAGTTTCAAGGGCAGAGAAGTTTTAATGCTAAGTTTTCATTGTGAGACTGCATTGCTTTGTTTAACAGATTACTTAATGTTTGTGCTGTAAAATACAAAATAAAACTTTCAAATGAAGTCCAATCATTGAAGTAAAGCAGTATGCACATTAGTGTTTATGGTAAATGGAGTGAAATAGCCAAGTAATGGTTAATTGGAATGGCTGCAGAGGCTCCAGTTCAACCATTATTTTGTCAGGGGAAGGGCAGCAAACTCAGACAGGCCCAGCTGAACTATACCTCCCAACTGTCCAGATTTTCAAAGAATGAATAGATTTTTGCTTCTTATTTTTGGTTTGTTGTTCATAAAATTTGTAGTTTTAATTCCTAAATGATTTGCCAGAAGTCACTAAATAATAAGTTTCAGACTTCATAACCTTCATAAAATGCATGTTAAAGTAAGAGCCGTTCTATCAACTGTCTCAATTTATACAAGAGCAATTTTAGTACTGTTTATATGTGCCCCAATATATTTGGCCTTGTTCAGATTTACTGCATTAACAGGTTGAGAGGTACATGCAAATAAATTGCTTTATAGAATTAGGCATAGCCAACCTCTCAACTGTCCCCAATTTTTGGCTCAAAATGTTGCTCTTCCCCTAATAATCCCTCCTTAAAATAGCAATTTTGGAAGAAAACATGGAGGGTTTACAATTAAGAAATAACTGTAATAATCAAAGTTATAGATTACTTGAAATGCATGTAGATTCTTTTATTTTGTCAGCTGCTCAAGGTAGCAGTACTAATATTAAAGTGTCCCTTCTTTGACAGGTAGAAGCTGTATTGTGTGTCTATTTTATATTTTGCATCACATTTTGGTCCATTTTCATAAAATTGTGTTTTGGCAAATTAGTGACAAATCACTAAAGACTGAAGTTAGAAAATGACAGACATTTGAGTTTCAGATTTTATACCCTTCAGAAAATTCATACTAATGCAAGACCTATTCTATTATCTTTCTAAGTTTATTAGAGCAATATTTAAAAATTGTCCTTCTTGTTGTGCCTTTGTCCCACTTCTGTGTATGGCTTTGTCCAGATTTCTTGCTCTTGAAGTTGAGAGGTATGACAAATGTGTCAGGGCCATCACAGTCAGCCAGAGAGATTTCAAATTGTGACATGCTTGTTGCACCCCACTCCCCATGTAGTGACTCTGGATGTGTCCAAGCAAGGCAAGGAGTAGTTGTATCTACCTTGGATGGGGAGGACACACTGCATAAGTACTACAGTGGCTTTTCATCTGTCCTTGATTTTGCAGAATGGTCTGGTTTCTGTCATATTTTTGTACTGTTGATTTATGCTTATTACTCAAAGTGCCTGTTGCTCTGTGTTTAAGTAGCAATGCTTTAATGACCATAAGGTAAGCTTGTCTGACATAAGATGCAAGTAAGCTTTAATAAGCATACTGTTAAAGAATTGCCAACATTGAAAGCCTTTCTGTTGTTGCCATGCAGAGAATACTTGACTAGATAATGTATAAGCCTTGGGTATTAAAGGACAGGATTCCATTATTTTAAAAGCTCATTACACTTGTTGGAGACTTCCAGTCATCTCTACAGGCTTTACCGTAAACTAAACAGAATGCCAATCATGTGTGGTCCATAACCTGTACAGTAATCCTTTAAGCAATGTATCTTGAGCTTGTTTCTTGTTTGCTTTTCATTTTTACTTTTATCATGTTTTCCCCATGAAACGTTGTCAGGCAGCAGGTCTTTTTGGATAAGAAACATTTTTACAAGTGGGGCATCACATAGATTTCTACTTTCAGCATGTTGCTTGGTACTTTAATAAAGCTGAATATATTATAATTAGAACTGCAGTGCAAGGAGAAGTAGTTTGAGTTGAGTGCTTCTGGTTTTCTTATACTTGATTTTGACTGGCATTCCAGTAATGTATTTAAAAAGTAATTTATTTTTCATGCCTCACAACCTTTTGTTTCCATCTAGATATTAAGTAAGCTGTCATGCAGCCAATGCATTGAAATATTTTTATTCTTCTACACTTATTTTTGTCTTGATTGGACTTTCATAATGATGGTTTGCCACCCAGGGCAGCGTATTTAATTAAAGTTAGTTTTTTTGTGGTTTTGTGCATAGCTCCTCCCCTTTATGGTTGACCACACCCCTTCCCTTTGACCCCGCCCATTCAGCGTCTCCTGCAGCCCCCCTGTGATTTGAAGTCACCAGCCGCCACTGATTCTCTATACAACAGATTGTATTTTGGTCACCTCTCTCTGGGGGTGACAGTCCAAAAGAAATGGATAGCTATGGTTATTTCTTACATCCTTCCTGCAAATTCCTGCCTTGCATTCACTTTGTTCTTTCCCCTGCTTGCTCACTATTTCATAACTTTTCTGTCTTGCACATTTCTTTTCTTTAAAGAATTATTGCATGATGGTGTGTGATGAGCACCAACATGCAGCAATGGTAAAAGGCAGCAATATAAGTAGATATATTAAAAGTATCATACACACTTGTAAAATTATTACTTCCACCTGTATTTGAACCCAGTACCATCTGCCCCCAACGACAATGCTTTAATACTTGCTGACACAGAGTCAATTAAACAGCAGATGTATTAAATACATTCAATAGTAAGTGTCACAGTTTAGGAAAGATTTCCCTTTGTACTTCCTCATCCTTGTTCCCCATATCACTAATGTTGTATCTTCTTTATTAAATTTCTATGAAACAACATTGCGCAATCCCTTGTAATATTTTATAAACACTATTGCCCGATACGAAATGAAACAAAGTACGTTGCTGGACACTGCTGCTCCTTATTAAAACGTTTATTCAGTACAAACAGAGTCAATAAAAGTGGTAAGCGCTTTCGGGACTACTCCCTTCCTCAGACAAAATTACACATGCAAACAATACTCCATTTAAAAAACAACTCACCCAATAAAATTCAAGTAAAATTCAATAAAAGACCCGCCTATTCTGAAGTGTGGGCCTTATTGGTACTGCTTCATTCAAGCCAGGTGCTCTTGTAGCCATTAATTCAACAATCCACTTTGATTCTGATAATTCAGTTTTATGCTTCAAATCTATTGGTAAGCCTAATGTTAACAACAGCCCTAAACAAAAAACTATGTGTGGGAAACTCTTCTATATGCCTACTAAGTGCATTATGTGGATCTTTATTCCTAATACTTGACATATGTTGAAAGATCCTAGTTTTAAACATTTGATTTGTCTTTCTCACATAAAAACAAGGGCAGTGTTCACATTTTGCCAGGTAAACCAAATCAGTGGTGTTGCACGTTGCCTTACCTTTTAAAATAAACTGCCTACCAGTTACAGAGTGAGTGAATACTGAATTCTTGCTGTTAATATGGCCACAAGCTTTACATCTTCTGCAGGGTACTGTCCCTGCCGAAATTAGGGAGACTGGTCCACTGTTAATGGGTTTTTCTCCACATAGTATATCTTTAAGGTTTTTATTCCGTCTATACCTAAAACAGGGTCCTTGTCCTACTACATTGTGCAAATTCACATCACTTGTCAAAATATTCCAGTTTTTTCGGACAATATGGCATATGTCCCCTATATTACTACTATATGTGAAAGACACCTGTGGTGCTTTAAATGTTGTAGTCCTATCCCTTAATTCACTTTCAACTATACCCGTACGTTTTAACCAAGGTCGATATTTGTTACCCCTATGGCCCTTAATGTCACTAATAACTTTATTAACCTTCTGATACCCCCTATCTTGCAGGCAACCTTTAAGTGTCACTAACTCTTTCTCAAAATCTTCATCATCTAAACAGATCCTGGAGATCCTACTGATCTGTCCTTGCACTATATTAGAGTACTTATGTCGTGGATGCGTGCTATCATATGGGAGTAAACTATTTTTCCAACATTCCTTTTTAAACAACTTGGATTTAAAGCTTGCCCTTCTTGTATTATATTCACATCCAAAAAGTCTATACATTCTGTAGAGGCTTTCATAGTAAATCTAAAAAATGTGGTCGTGGAATGTAGATGGTCTACAAATAGTTGCAATGTATCTAAACTCCCATCCCATAAGATAAAAACGTCATCCATGAAACGTACATATATTTTCAAATGACTTCGCCTAGTTTCATTATTCAATACAAATACTTTCTCCCATTGTGATAGTACAAGGTTAGCATACGTGTTGGCACAGGGGGTGTCCATCGCCACCCCCTGTGCATGTCTATACATAGAATCACCCCCTATAAAAACATTATTCTCCAAAACTAAACCTAACAATGTTTTCACTAAACTAATCTTGTCACCTGTAGCCCCTGAATCCAACATGAGGGTGCCTACATTCTCTATGCCATAACTATTATCTGTTACTGTAAATAAATTGTTAACGTCTAATGTGACCATCAACAATTTAGTACTGTTGTATGTGCCTTTCTCAACATTATCTAATTTTCTCAAAAAGTCTCCCGTGTCCTTTAATATGTTGTCCACACTATCTACATAGGGTCTAAGATGATGTTCCACCCATATCGAAATGTTCTCAGTCACCCAGCCCCTCCCCGAAACTATCGGTCTAAGGGGTGGGTTCTCCAGAGATTTGTGTATCTTTGGGAGGGCTTTAAAAATGGGAGTTATAGCATTTTCTATCCATAAGAAGTCAAGCACCTCATCATTAATTTTCATGTCAAAATGTAGGGATTTCAGAGCTGTATGAACCCTATCAACCACTCTTTTCACTCCCAAGGGATTGATGCCTATGTATGTTTTTTCATCTGATAAAAGTTGCTTCAGCCTACAGTTGTACCAATTTGCATCAAGGACGACCACCGCCCCTCCCTTGTCTGCTGGCTTTATTATAATTTCCCTATTTTTGCTTAAATTATCCAAACTTTCCTTCTGCTTCTGTGTCAAATTGTAAAAGTTACTAAAGCTGCCTTGCTTAAAGTACTCTATAAGATCATTCTCACAGCTTCTAAGAAACAAGTTCATAGTGGGTGTGAGTGGGGGGACATAAACACTGAGTTTCTTTAGGGTTAAACTGTAATCATTCTGTGAACCATACAACATCCTTAAGGTTAGATTACGACAAAATAACATGACATCCATCATAACCTCATTAAAAACACTGTTGTTGCTGGGTATAAACGTTAACCCTCTGTTCAAAATCATCAATTCTTCTTCATTCAAGACATAGCTAGATAAATTATAAACAATACCATGATACAAGCTATAGTCAGTCAGTCCAATAACTTCCTTTTCCTGTCCGCCACTCGATGTTCACTCGAGGATCTCTTCCATGCCCCCTTCTTTTTCATGGGGGCGGGCAACATTTCTAAAAAATGTTGCTTTCCCCGCTGCTCCTTCGGTTGTGCTCCCATAGCTCCTGTGGTATTACCCTCTTGCTGTAATCCCGCTGAAGTAGTCGCTATGGCGGGAATTCTATTCAGGGCATCTGAAGACTGCATGGAAATGGTGTTACCAATAATCATTGTAGATTCCTCGTTATTCATCTGGATTATGTGTCGACACATCTGGTTGTGGTTCCATAGTTACAGATGTCAGCTTAACTGAAGGCATAACACCCCTCACACATCCATTTTTCTCTGCATTTGATGGTGTTTCAATCAATTGTGTTTGCTGTTCTTCAGCAGCACTCGCCCGTCGGTTCATTCTAACTTGCTGGTTCACTCTAGCTTGTTGACGCATATTCTCCCCTCTACGTAAATTGTCATTGGCTGGTGTATCTCGAAACCTGGGCCATACGAAGATATTCCCATTCGAGAAATCTTCGTAATCTCTTTTTTTTTTTGCCCAATTTCTGTTTCTTAATTCTTTCATCACTGGCCATAAAGGTAACATACAACTGATTAATGCGTTCTTTGCTCCTATAATCAGTGTAGTTACCTTCTAGCCTGTGTTGAAGTTCCGTTATCTCTCTCTGAAGGCTCTCAACTTCTGGGGTGAAATGTTCAACTAAAAGTTCCATATACTTGAAACTCGTACTCAGATTCAATGTTTGCCATTTTGCTAAGAGATCTGGATAACGATCTCCGATGGCATGCATAGAATTCTCATCCCCCTAGGGACAATACCATACTCTATGCATGCTTCAAAGTGGAAATTCTGCCATTGCAGATGCTGCAGTTTATTAACTTTATATGACAAGTCTCTCATCAAGTCATCAAGTGTTCTGTCAACCGGCATAGGTGTTTGATGTACTTTGGTACCATCTCTCTGATGTTCAAACCCCAAATTCAAAAGCGGATTAGCCTTCTCTGAGTATATATCATAACTCCATTTGACAGTCTCTCCTCCAAGCATCTGCTGTTCTGTTCAGCATGGTATCTCACCATTAACTTGTCCTTTCATAGCATGTACAGCACCAATCCAATATAACAACAATGCACAAAGAAGTTAGGTGCTGCACCAAAGTCCAGCTTACGATATAAAGCCAAAATGAAACAAAGAACGTCACTGGACACTGCTGCTCCTTATTAAAACGTGTATTCAGGACAAACAGAGTCAATAAAAGTGGTAAGCGCTTTCGGGACTACTCCCTTCCTCAGACAAAATTACACATGCAAACAATACTCCATTTAAAAAACAACTCACCCAATAAAATTCAAGTAAAATTCAATAAAAGACCCGCCTATTCTGAAGTGTGGGCCTTATTGGTACTGCTTCATTCAAGCCAGGTGCTCTTGTAGCCATTAATTCAACAATCCACTTTGATTCTGATAATTCAGTTTTATGCTTCAAATCACCCCCCCTATTGGTAAGCCTAATGTTAACAACAGCCCTAAACCAAACTATGTGTGGGAAACTCTTCTATATGCCTACTAAGTGCATTATGTGGATCTTTATTCCTAATACTTGACATATGTTGAAAGATCCTAGTTTTAAACATTTGATTTGTCTTTCCCACATAAAAACAAGGGCAGTGTTCACATTCTGCCAGGTAAACCAAATCAGTGGTGTTGTACGTTGCCTTACCTTTTAAAATAAACTGCCTACCAGTTACAGGGTGAGTGAATACTGAATTCTTGTTGTTAATAACAAGCTTTACATCTCCTGCAGGTTACTGTCCCTGCCAAAATTAGGAGACTGGTCCACTGTTAATGGGTTTTCTCCACATAGTATATCTTTAAGGTTTTATTCGTCTATACCTAAAACAGGGTCCTTGTCCTACTACATTGTGCAAATTCACATCACTGGTCAAAATATTCCATTTTGGACAATATGGCATATGTCCCTATATTACTACTATATGTGAAAGACACCTGTGGTGCTCTTGATGTTGTAGTCCTATCCCCTAATTCACTTTTAACTATACCCGTACGATTTAGCCAAGGTCCATATTTCTTACCCCTTTGCCCCTTACTGTCACTAATAACCTTATTAACCTTCTCGCTCTGATACCCCCTATCTTGCAGGCAACCTTTAAGTGTCACTAACTCTTTTTCAAAATCTTCATCATCTAAACAGATCCTGGAGATCCTACTGACCTGTCCTTGCACTATATTAGAGTACGTATGTCATGGATGCATGCTATCATATGGGAGTAAACTATTTTTCCAACATTCCTTTTTAAACAACTTGGATTTAAAGCCTGCCCCTTCTTGTATTATATTCACATCCAAAAAGTCTATACATTCTGTAGAGGTTTTCATGGTAAATCTAAAAAATGTGGTCGTAAAATGTAGATGGTCTACAAATAGTTGCAATGTATCTAAACTCCCATCCCATAAGATAAAAACGTCATCCACGAAATGTACATACATTTTCAAATGACTTCGCCAAGTTTCATTATTCAATACAAATACTTTCTCCCATTGTGATAGTGCAAGGTTAGCATACGTGTTGGCACAGGTGGTACCCTTCGCAACCCCCTGTGCCTGTCTATGCTTAGAATCACCCCCTATAAAAACATTATTCTCCAAAACTAAACCTAACAATGTTTTCACTAAACTAATCTTGTCACCTGTAGCCCCTGAATCCAACATGAGGGTGCCTACATTCTCTATGCCATAACTATTATCTATTACTGTAAATAAATTGTTAACGTCTAATGTGACCATCAACAATTTAGTACTGTTGTATGTGCCTTTCTCAACATTACCTAATTTTCTCAAAAAGTCTCCCATGTCCTTCAATATGTTGTCCACACTATCTACATAGGGTCTAAGATGATGTTCCACCCATATCGAAATGTTCTCAGTCACCCACCCCCTCCCCGAAACTATTGGTCTAAGGGGTGGGTTCTCCAGAGATTTGTTTATCTTTGGGAGGGCTTTAAAAATGGGAGTTATAGCATTTTCTATCCATAAGAAGTCAATCACCTCATCATTAATTTTCATGTCAAAATGTAGGGCTTTTAGAGCTGTATGAACCCTATCAACCACTCTTTTCACTCCCAAGGGATTGATGCATATGTATGTTTTTTCATCTGATAAAAGTTGCTTCAGCCTACAGTTGTTCCAATATGCATCAAGGACGACCACCGCCCCTCCCTTGTCTGCTGGCTTTATTATAATTTCCCTATTTTTACTTAAATTATCCAAACTTTCCTGTATGGGTATAGTTGAAAGTGAATTAAGGGATAGGACTACAACATTAAAGCACCACAGGTGTCTTTCACATATAGTAGTAACATAGGGGGACATATGCCATATTGTCCGAAAAAACTGGAATATTTTGACCAGTGATGTGAATTTGCACAATGTAGTAGGACAAGGACCCTGTTTTAGGTATAGATGGAATAAAAACCTTAAAGATATACTATGTGGAGAAAAACCCATTAACAGTGGACCAGTCTCCCTAATTTCGGCAGGGACAGTACCCTGCAGGAGATGTAAAGCTTGTGGCCATATTAACAACAAGAATTCAGTATTCACTCACCCTGTAACTGGTAGGCAGTTTATTTTAAAAGGTAAGGCAACGTGCAACACCACTGATTTGGTTTACCTGGCAGAATGTGAACACTGCCCTTGTTTTTATGTGGGAAAGACAAATCAAATGTTTAAAACTAGGATCTTTCAAGATATGTCAAGTATTAGGAATAAAGATCCACATAATGCACTTAGTAGGCATATAGAAGAGTTTCTCACACATAGTTTTTTGTTTAGGGCTGTTGTTAACATAAGGCTTACCAATAGGGGGGGTGATTTGAAGCATAAAACTGAATTATCAGAATCAAAGTGGATTGTTGAATTAATGGCTACAAGAGCACCTGGCTTGAATGAAGCAGTACCAATAAGGCCCACACTTCAGAATAGGCGGGTCTTTTATTGAATTTTACTTGAATTTTATTGGGTGAGTTGTTTTTTAAATGGAGTATTGTTTGCATGTGTAATTTTGTCTGAGGAAGGGAGTAGTCCCGAAAGCGCTTTCCACTTTTATTGACTCTGTTTGTACTGAATAAACGTTTTAATAAGGAGCAGCAGTGTCCAGTGACGTTCTTTGTTTCATTTTGGCTTTATATCGTAAGCTGGACTTTGGTGCAGCACCTAACTTCTTTGTGCATTGTTGTTATATTGGATTGGTGCTGTACATGCTATGAAAGGACAAGTTAATGGTGAGATACCATGCTCAACAGAACAGCAGATGCTTGGAGGAGAGACTGTTAAATGGAGTTACGATATATACTCAGAGAAGGCTAATCCGCTTTTGAATTTGGGGTTTGAACATCAGAGAGATGGTACCAAAGTACATCAAACACCTATGCCGGTTGACAGAACACTTGATGACTTGATGAGAGACTTGTCATATAAAGTTAATAAACTGCAGTGTCTGCAATGGCAGAATTCCCACTTTGAAGCATGCATAGAGTATGGTATTGCCCCTAGGGGGATGAGAATTCTATGCATGCCATCGCAAGGAGATCGTTATCCAGATCTCTTAGCAAAATGGCAAACATTGAATCTGAGTACGAGTTTCAAGTATATGGAACTTTTAGTTGAACATTTCACCCCAGAAGTTGAGAGCCTTCAGAGAGAGATAACGGAACTTCAACACAGGCTAGAAGGTAACTACACTGATTATAGGAGCAAAGAACGCATTAATCAGTTGTATGTTACCTTTGATGAAAGAATTAAGAAACAGAAATTGGGCAAAATAAAAGAGATTGAAGATTTCTCGAATGGGAATATCTTATCGCCAGCCAATGACAATTCACGTAGAGGGAGAATATGCGTCAACAAGCTAGAGTGAACCAGCAAGTTAGAATGAACCAGTGCTGCTGAAGAACAGCAAACACGATTGATTGAAACACCATCAAATGCAGAGAAAAATGGATGTGCGAGGGGTGTTATGCCTTCAGTTAAGCTGACATCTGTAACTATGGAACCACAACCAGATGTGTCGACGCATAATCCAGATGAATACGAGGAATCTACAATGATTATTGGTAACACCATTTCCACGCAGTCTTCAGATGCCCTGAATAGAATTCCCGCCATAGCGACTACTTCAGCGGGATTACAGCAAGAGGGTAATACCACAGGAGCTATGGGAGCACGACCGAAGGAGCAGCGGGGAAAGCAACATTTTTTGGAAATGTTGCCAAGGGGCATGAAAGAGATCCTCGAGCGAAGATCGAGTGGCGCACAGGAAAAGGAAGTTATTGGAGTGACTGACTATAGCTTGTATCATGGTATTGTTAATAATTTATCTAGCTATGTCTTGAATGAAGAAGAATTGATGATTTTGAACAGAGGGTTAATGTTTATACCCGGTAACAACAGTGTTTTTAATGAGGTTATGATGGATGTCATGTTATTTTGTTGTAATCTAACCTTAAGGATGTTGTATTGTTCACAGAATGATTACAGTTTAACCCTAAAGAAACCCAGTGTTTATGTCCCCCCACTCACACCCACTATGAACTTGTTTCTTAGAAGCTGTGAGAATGATCTTATAGAGTACTTTAAGCAAGGCAGCTTTAGTAAATTTTACAATTTGACACAGAAGCAGAAGGAAAGTTTGGATAATTTAAGCAAAAATAGAGAAATTATAATAAAGCCAGCAGAAAAGGGAGGGGCGGTGGTCGTCCTTGATGCAAATTGGTACAACTGTAGGCTGAAGCAACTTTTATCAGATGAAAAAACATACATATGCATCTATCCCTTGGGAGTGAAAAGAGTGGTTGATAGGGTTCATACAGCTCTGAAAGCCCTACATTTTGACATGAAAATTAATGATGAGGTGCTTGACTTTTTATGGATAGAAAATGCTATAACTCCCATTTTTAAAGCCCTCCCAAAGATACACAAATCTCTGGAGAACCCACCCCTTAGACCGATAGTTTCAGGGAGGGGGTGGGTGACTGAGAACATTTCGATATGGGTGGAACATCATCTTAGACCCTATGTAGATAGTGTGGACAACATATTGAAGGACACAGGAGACTTTTTGAGAAAAATAGGTAATGTTGAGAAAGGCACATACAACAGTACTAAATTGTTGATGGTCACATTAGACGTTAACAATTTATTTACAGTAATAGATAATAGTTATGGCATAGAGAATGTAGGCACCCTCATGTTGGATTCAGGGGCTACAGGTGACAAGATTAGTTTAGTGAAAACATTGTTAGGTTTAGTTTTGGAGAATAATGTTTTTATAGGGGGTGACTCTATGTATAGACAGGCACAGGGGGTGGCGATGGGCACCCCCTGTGCCAACATGTATGCTAACCTTGTACTATCACAATGGGAGAAAGTATTTGTATTGAATAATGAAACTTGGCAAAGTCATTTGAAAATGTATGTGGATGACATTTTTATATTATGGGATGGGAGTTTAGATACATTGCAACTATTTGTAGACCATCTACATTCCACGACCACATTTTTTAGATTTACCATGAAAGCCTCTACAGAATGTATAGACTTTTTGAATGTGAATATAATACAAGAGGGGCAGGCTTTAAATCCAAGTTGTTTAAAAGGAATGTTGTAAAATAGTTTACTCCCATATGATAGCATGCATCCACGATTCTAATATAGTGCAAGGACAGGTCAGTAGGATCTCCAGGATCTGTTTAGATGATGAAGATTTTGAGAAAGAGTTAGTGACACTCAAAGGTTGCCTGCAAGATAGGGGGTATCAGAGCGAGAAGGTTAATAAAGTTATTAGTGACAGTAAGGGCCATAGGGGTAATAAATATCGACCTTGGTTAAATATAGTTGAAAGTGAATTAAGGGATAGGACTACAACATTTAATGCCTTTCACATATAGTAGTAATATAGGGGACATATGCCATATTGTCTGAAAAAACTGGAATATTTTGACCAGTGATGTGAATTTGCACAATGTAGTAGGACAAGGACCCTGTTTTAGGTATAGACGGAATAAAAACCTTAAAGATATACTATGTGGAGAAAAACCCATTAACAGTGGACCAGTCTCCCTAATTTTGGCAGGGACAGTACCCTGCAGGAGATGTAAAGCTTGTGGCCATATTAACAACAAGAATTCAGTATTCACTCATCCTGTAACTGGTAGGCAGTTTATTTTAAAAGGTAAGGCAATGTGCAACACCACTGATTTGGTTTACCTGGCAGAATGTGAACACTGCCCTTGTTTTTATGTGGGAAAGACAAATCAATTGTTTAAAACTAGGATCTTTCAACATATGTCAAGTATTAGGAATAAAGATCCACATAATGCACTTAGTAGGCATATAGAAGAGTTTCCCACACATAGTTTTTTGTTTAGGGCTGTTGTTAACATTAGGCTTACCAATGGGGGGGGTGATTTGAAGCATAAAACTGAATTATCAGAATCAAAGTGGATTGTTGAATTAATGGCTACAAGAGCACCTGGCTTGAATGAAGCAGTACCAATAAGGCCCACACTTCAGAATAGGCGGGTCTTTTATTGAATTTTACTTGAATTTTATTGGGTGAGTTGTTTTTTAAATGGAGTATTGTTTGCATGTGTAATTTTGTCTGAGGAAGGGAGTAGTTTACCACTTTTATTGACTCTGTTTGTACGGAATAAATGTTTTAATAAGGAGCAGCAGTGTCCAGCGACGTTCTTTGTTTCATTTTGGCTTTATATCGTAAGCTGGACTTTGGTGCAGCACCTAACTTCTTTGTGCACTATTGCCCGATACACCTTTAGTTTTTTACAGCAGTAGTGAGCAATGTTGCATGATCCTGCGAGATAAGCAATGCTACTACAAAAATACTTTAATATATTACCTATAGCTAAACACTTTTCCCACAAAAAAGAAGCTTTTCACTGCATTAAGTGCATTAATTCCTGCAGCCAGAAATTTAGTTAACTAGCAGGTGTATACAACAGCAGTTACATCTGCCATTTGCTATACAGTCTCTAAAACACACCTGCTAATCAGCTGAGTCTATAACACCACCTGTTATTGCAGTGATACATGTATTTTTTTGTTCAGATGGTACTTGGTTAGAATCCAGGTGCATGTTAACAGTGTCAAATAATTTTACATATAAATCCAAATTATGAAGTGTGATAGTTGTTGTGGAGTATCTAAAATATGTCTAGATGTTACTGGTTTCCAATCCAACTATATAATGCTTAGAACTGGTTTTGCCGTAGCCAGTAGTTAATGTGTGATGTGAACCATCTTGCAATAATTCTTTAAAGAAAAGAAATGGGGAAGACAGGAAAGTAGTGAAATGGGAAGCAAACAGGGTGATGCACAACGTGAAAACAAAGCAGGAATGTATAGGAAGGATGTAACAAAGAATCATAGCTATCCATTTCTTCTAGAATAAAACATACAAATTTTGCTGAATTTGGACTGTCACCTCCAGAGAGAGGGGTGACCGCAACACAATCTGTTGTATAGAGAACTAGACAGAATAATGTATGTGATGAAGATATGTGTGCAAAATGGAGAGTTATGCATGGATAATATTTTTGTTTGTGGGACAGGTGCCCATTTTTTTTTTTTTGAGATTGATAGAGAGAGAGAGAGAGAGAAATGGTGATGGGCTGTAGGAATGTCTGGGTGAGGTAAGTTGGGCAGGTGAATAAGCAATTGCAGACAGACAAGACAAACAAGACAAGAGACAGGGACCCATGGTTCGGGTGAGAGTGAGGATACCGTGAACCCATGGATGTCAAGTTGAATGACAGTGAGAATTGAATCCTCACCCAGTGGATGTCATCACTACCACCTCACTGCACCAATGGCTGCAGTGTCTGATTTCTATGTCTCCTTGTGTTATTTAACTCATTCCATCTGAGTGAGGCTTCTAGGCGCATCTGTAGTTAACTACAACTGACAACTCTAGGCATCAGATATTGCAATTTCACATTTGCATCAATAATTCCAAAACTATGCTATCTACAAGGTTTTAAAAGATTTCATCTTAAAACTTACACAATGACAAATGCAACTGCATTAATATTTGACCTCTGTCTAGAGCAGATAAATAGATATTAACAATTGTTTTTATGACTTTAATTTATATAGATATAATTTTCACATTTTTCTAAATATCTCAGCAACCAAGTAACACAGACAGAACTCCTTAGCCTCATATGAAAGATATGCTGACAGTATGTGTGCAACTTGAGTGGTTTCTAAGCTATTGTAAGTTGTTTACAAAATATTGCAAATGTAATAGTTACTGTGTTTACTGTGACTTATAAAATTCAATTTCAGACCTAGAACCTAAAGGATGCTACTACTATAACAATAGTTTGTGCTGAACAGTTTGCCATTTATACTTCTTTCTTAACCCCTAAGGTTTCAAAAATATGAACAAATATTTGAAATGTGAGGTCATAATTTGATTATGTCAAAAGGCTTAGGCTCCGCCCATTGGAACATACAGAGCAAATTGCCTGAGTTCCATTGGAGTGAATGAGTTAATAAAAGTATGGATAGCAGTGCCTCTGGCTGACTCAGGCATGCACTGACACTGTGGCGGGCAATCGTATGCACCATCCCTGGCAGCTCCACATGCCTGAAAAATTCAACCCCTCTGCCACTGTTCCCAGAGGGAGACACAGGCCTATCCTCTGAGGCAGAACTACCTGAGGGGATGGGTAGTGCAGGGTCAACAGAGGGGGTGTGAACAGGCATCCATGCCTATCTAGTGGCATGGTTTGCACATTCAGTGCCAGGTCTGTGATGGCTGTGGAAAAAACAGAACACAACAGAATACCATTAAGCATACCAATCCTGATTATATTCAGCTTTTATCACTGACAAGTAATCTCTGTAAGTGATACTTACACATTTGTGGAATGCCCCTATCTTACATTCCTTGTCTCTGTAGTGGTTCCTACATTGGTCACCATTGTGGGAGAAAACTAGTAACACTGGTCAGAGCCTGGGCCAGACTATTCAATGCCTCTGCCTTGTAATCCAAGCCACAATACTCCCTCTGCAACAGCCTGGGCCCATATTCATTGACTAGGAGTCCAGCAAACACTTTGGGCTCCTGGACATCCCATTTTTGAGCACAGAATCTCAAAATATCTCCAAAAAAAACAGATGTGCCTATGACAGATTAACACCAATTTAAAATGATGTTTTCCCACCAATTACAGGTATCATGCTTATTGGGAGTGTGCAGTTGCTGGATTTGCAACATTTGAAAGTGTTGTGCAATCATGTTGCATGAGAATGCACACTGCTGGAAAATGTGCTTGCACTATGGGCAATAGTATTAATTGAATCCATCTGTGTATGTGTATGGCTGTCTGTGACTTGTCGGCTACATTGGTGGCCCATTTTGTCAGGTTTGTGCATTGCTGTTCTACAGGAAAATGAGATGCACATAGCAAAAGGCGTTTGTGCTAAGTGGCGCATAGCACAGACAGTGCCCCCCAAAAAAATATAAAAAACATGGATAATTAGTTGAAATGCAGAAAATCAATATATGACATACAGAATAGAAACTGTTAATACACATGAAATATGACTACATAGGTCTGGATCCCAACTCTCACTGCAACGTACTGTCATAAAACAAGATGGGGGTCTTATCCATATTTGCCCCACAAACACCTTTGCAGCCATGCATGATGTAATTCCTCACACAATCAAGTGCAACTAAATGTACACTGATATCAAGACATGACCTGTTATTTGTAAATGCATTTTATGTAATATATTTGGATGTAGTCCACTTACTGGTCACACAACCTGCTATGATTATTCCTTGCAAATATACAGCTGTGTTCTAACTTTCTGTGTTTCTTGGTCATTCATCAGTTGTCTAACCAGTACTCAGAGACATACAGTGTGTAAGCCAGTCTATATCATTTACCTTAAAATGTGTAAGGATATTCAATGGGGAGAATATGATATGCAGTTGTCATCAAATTAATGGAATGCTGGATGCCACAAACAAGCATTGACTGCTGTTTTGGTGGTGGGGAGCAGAAGTGGGTTCCTGGCATGGAACATGCGTGCTCTGTCAAGGGTGTTGGAGTCAGGCTGAGCTACTGTTATGACATAAACAAGGCAATGTTGCTCTTGTTACTCTCCTTCTTTTTCTCTTGCCTGTTTGATCTTGTGAGGGCGGTGAAGCCAGAAACTGTTATGTGTCTCATTACCTTCAAAATTGTCTGTTATGATTTCCCATTTCAAACATATGTTGGCAAACTGAGTGCATGCAATGATCATCATCACTTTGGGGAGGTATCAATGTGTGAATCTTTAGGTCCTGAGGCCTACTACTTGCTAATGGACACATACAAATTAAATAAGTTTCTGAGTAGTTGCTTACCGCCTACTTAGAGGTGATCTATGCCTGACGTACAAAGCCATGTCAAAACCAGAATTAATGGACATGCTCCACCTCAAAAAATCCAAGTCCCTTAGAGCTACACACTCCAGGGACCTAAACCTCAGCACAAAAATAAGTAGGACATGCTGGAGGGACAGATTCATTTCCCAGAAGCTCCCCTCACTCTGGAATAGAATCCCAATTCATGTTAGACATAGCCCCTCGCTGACCCTCTTCAAGCGAAATTTGGATGCGTGGATGGGAAATCGCAAATTCACCCCTGGGATCTCTCCTGTGTCCCTGCTAGACAGAGGCACAGTAAACTAATCTTAAAAGGGTACCTTCTGTGGCCTACTTTACAGAGGCAGAGTAGGCTAATCTAATAGGGAGGCGGAAGCCAAATACACTCTGGCCAGCCTTATAAATGCCCTAGGTCAGATAGCCTAGTATCTACCTATGAACCTATGAACCTGTCTCATGTGACATTAATTTCTGTACAAATCTCCCACCTTGTAGTTGCTTACTGTACCAGGTGATTTAATACAAAGACATGTCATAACATTATTATACAATAAAGTACATGTTCAGGACTTACGTTGTAAATGCAGCAGTTGAGACAATGTTAGTTCAGGGCTGACTGTGATATAAGCATTACACAGACAATACATGGGGAGGTAAGGGCTGTGGCTGTGAGTTGAGGCTGGTAGAGGTCACAGATTCCAGTTCTGTGCCCCTGTATACCCTGTAGCACTCTACATTGCCCATGTCATGTATGTTGTGATAAGTTAAATCTGGCCTGAAAACTCTGCTCTGTCTCAACATAGGCCTATTGGCAGCAGCAGCATTGCCGGCAGCCTGTAGCACAAATAAATGGAGTTAAGCAGCAGCACCTTCTAATATTCTGTCTATGTAGACTTTTTGTGTCTGTAGTCTACTACTTTTGGCATCCACTGGAAAAAAAAGCATGGAGTTTAAATGGTTGCTTTATAATTTCTTGAATATTTCCACCCGATTGTTTGATTAGCATGCAGTTCAGCTGCTTATGCTGTAATTAGCATCTCTGAAACAAAACCTAAACAGATGCAGTCCATTAATAATCTGCTCTATTATAAAAGGCAAATGTGTAGCTAGCCAAACTGATGGTGAGGATACTTGCTATGTGTTCAGCAAAGCAAAATATTTCCCAAGCTATCTTTTTTTTACCTACATAATGCATATGCTGAAATACATCAAAGAATAATGTGAAGCAAAGCTTTTTAAACTATTTGTATGAATTAGTTAGAAGTGTACTCATGCCATGGCCATGTTTATCAAGCCATTTCAGAGGTACAAATGATTGACAATACATGAAAATAGTAAGCTGTGTGATATATATGTACAAATATTTCAGGGACACAGCCTTTGAATGCATGTTTAACATTTCCAATGTGCTTTATTAGCAAAATAATTAATGTGCTTGTTCTTCAGTGGGTGGGGGAAGCAAAGAGAAGTTACTGTTATGTCTCAAACTAGAATGGACTGTTCATTTGGGGGTGGCACAGTTGAATTACTGCTATGGTGCATACAAGGATATGTTCCCTTGCTACTCTCATTATTTTCCATCCTGCCTGTTGTTAGTATTTCACATCTATAGTACATTTATGTTTTTCCAGTGGATACTACTGACTGCCTACCTTAACAGTTTTAGCTGGTAACAGTTACTTTGTAGCTATGTGATAGTTATATGTATCATCATGTTGTTGTGTTTTAGGACTGAAAATGTCACTGAGGTGCAGAATCCCCATCAGTGAGGCAGAAAACACAATAATAGTGGACTCGCTATGTCCACATGGCACTTTTCTTCTTGGAAGGGGTTGCCCTAATATGCCAGAGAGGCTGAGGATATGGCAGCAAATCATTGATAACATAAATGCCACGGGCAGCCACTACCATACTTATGAGCCGGTTCACCACAGGGCTACTGACATTCTCACATCTGCACGGAGGCATGCAGCTGCTGTTGCCTGAGACCAGAGGGTATCCTAGGGCACCTTGCTTTAGAACCACCTCTCACCCCTAATGAGAAATTTTTGGTGTGACAACTGGACCACAATATGTCCTTGATGTGGGTGCAACTCCTTCTTAGTCCCAGGAAGAGCTTTCAGGTAAGATTTGTTATATGACTAGTTCAATTTATGTTATATAGTAAAACAATTGAAATAAACGCTACTTCTATGTCACTTGTGTTTTGGGGGGGTTGATATTAGTACAGTGATAAGCTCAGTTTGGAGCTGTCAGCCATGTTCTTGTTAAAGTAACACTTCATGCTGATTGTGAGGAGTACATGCAGTACCTCCTGTCTTACTGTTAAGTGTGATAATGTTGGCCATACCTCTTGCTTAACTTGTTTCAGGACCATCAGGAATCCAGAAACATAGGCCTGCTGCAGGTGGAAAGCCAAATCAAGTTAATTCAGTACTTCAGATCAAATACTACTAATCTAATGTGTCATTTTAGGCCTGCTATGTATTGCTGTACTGTCTTAATAGTGGTAGCACTGTTAGTAGTTTAGCATATGTTGTACCGTAGTAGTGCAAGTATTAAAGTATGCCTGTGTTTCTCCCTTTTTATCACAGGTGAGCATGACAGAGGGAGTGTGGACCCTGTGATTTCAGTGCCTCATCTGACACTGATAATGATGATGGTGGGGAAACTGAGGCACAGTCAGGGGTGCACAGGTTGAATTTGACACAGAATTTGACATCCGGCCACCTCCTTCTTTTTCCCCAGACACAGCCAGTAGGCCTACATCTACCATGTCCACTGAGCCTACATATATAGGACAGGTGAAGAGTGATGATTGAGTAGGGAAGTGTGGCTACTGCAGCTTCATTTTGTATTGAATCTGGTAGTAGAGAAAGTGTTGTCGAAGTGCCACACAAGAGGGTTGATAGGGGTGCTCTAGGGGTCCCACTATCCCTCCTCCACCTGCTGCAGGTGTCTCTTAATATGTTACTCAATGTATGCATAGGGCTATCATGGAGGCACAGGCACATTCAGAAAGGTCCTCCAAAGAAATCTTCAGGGTTGTGGATGTGGCACAATCTGATACACATGACTGCCTCCAAAATGTTGACGATTCACTGAATCAGATAAATGACAAGTTAGAACAAGGGATGTCTGTGATGGACCAAGGGGAGCCTGTCTTCTGGGAGCCAACATGGCCATTCCTAATCATGGTTTCATAGTGCCAGTACTTCTGCTGGCCCATTTGGAGTGTGCTGTCCACACCCAGACGTGGCAGACATGGTCCTGCTCAATCCCGTGAAGGGAGCACATGCAGCAGACATCGGTCATGCTCAGGTAGCACCACTCCATCTGACCTTTGGCATGGATGTTCCAGTGCAACTCATGGCAGAGCCAGTTCCCATTGTCAGGGGTATTGCGATGAACTGCCACCTTTACCCTGCATGTCTCTCACCTGTCCAACATACCAAGATGTAAAGCTATTACTGAGTTTGGCTGTGTTCATGCAGACACTTACACACCACTTTCACATGGAAGATGCCTACAGACACACACAACATGCCTGCTTCCCTTTCTCTCACACATACTCACTGACCAATTGTGTCAGTCTAGGCATCTGCCCCCCAAGCACCCTGTCCAAGTGATGATAACTGTACCATATCCCTGTTTTCTCTCTTTTAGATTTAGGGATACAATAGCTTTGTGTCTGTTGCACAGGGTGCATAGCTGCATTAGTGCCCAGAATATCTGCATTTATGTTGTTGACCTAATAATTGTACCTGTCAGTTATATTTGCCTTGCCAAATGATACAGTAGATAGCATCATCATGACAGTACTTCCTAGTGTATTTTGTTGTAAGGGTTGTGAAGTCAGGAAATGCAATGTGTGTCATTACTTTATAACCTTTCTCTTTAATGTTTTGCAATACATACATATATATGGTGCATAACATAAGACATGCTATCACATGCAGATATCAAGATTGTATAACAGCACTGTCAAACTCATCAGAACAGTAATACAATATAATACTCTTTTTTGTAGGAATCTCACCAGACACATGCAGCAGCTGGACAGACCACAGGGCTTTCTCGTCAAGATAACACAAGGCTACTAACCATGACATGATATATGTGGGTAGATTAAAAAACATGTCATTGTCATCTGTCTAGTATCTCATTACATTGTAACTGTTATTCTAAGCCTATTACTTTTGGTTTAAGCACTTGTGCTTCAGGCCATTTGTCTTACATTACGAAGGTTTGTAGTCTACACTCTGGTAGGAGGAGAGAGTAGCTACTGCCATTCTGAGCTAGGAATTGCTGGTTGAATGCTTATTGTGAATGTTGTTCTAAGTCTCTTTGTTATGATTTAAGCACTTGGCCTCAAACCAGTTATTTTACATTAGAAAGGTTTGTGGTGTAGAGTCATGGGGCATGGGAGGATAGCCTACACCCTTATAAGCTGAGAATTGCTGGTTGAAGGCTTATTGTGTCTGTTATTCTGAAAGTGTCTTAATTCTGGTTTAAGCACTTGTGTTCCAGACCACTTATTTTAAACTAGGGAAGTTTCTTGTCTACACCCTCTTTGGAGTATTTTACTGGATTGCTGCTTTATTTAAACTGTTTGTTCTTCTGTTGTGATTGCAATTTTCTACACTGTGGATTTCTAAGACTTCTGCATTTTATAGCATAGACTCAATTCAGGCTTGCTGAATCTAGACTGTTTTGTATCACTGGAGCACTAAAACCATCCCTCTTACATTAAGAAGACTCTACTGCACTCTTGTGGCAGAACTGTGCAGCCAGGATCCCACTTGGCTTGGGATTGCTGGAATAAGGCTCACTGTTGGCCTTTCTCTTGTTTTACTTGTTTAAAATTATTTAACATCACTTGTGTCTGTCTTGGAGTGCTTGCACTCAGTTTACTATAGCTGCTCAGAGCTTACACTGCTGCTATCGGAGCAACTCAGGTATGCATTGTGAAACATTGACACATTTTTGCAACCCTGGCCCTTCATAGAATAAATACATTGTGTTAGTCTTACACCAAAACCTGGTCCGTCTAACCCACTCCCCACTAGTTACTACAGAGTTTCCCACCATGTCTCCAAGCAGCCTGATTTACATAGGCATCCTTAGGCAACAGACTTATTGCCTCCTGTATGCTGACAACTAGTTACTGCTAATACAAAGTAACGTAACATGTGAGAGCTGTATTTATGCTATGAATTTGCAATCAATTCTGTCACATAACAACAAACCAGATATCAAATGTCAGCAGACACAAGTCACCTGTTGTACATAAGTTCACAACATATAAAATCAGATACATGGGTGTATTCACTAGAAGCATAACTAAAGATTGGAGACCTCCAAAGTGCAAACCTACTGCACACAGTGCAGATCCAACAGAATCCACTACACATAATAATACACACACCTGTGTCTTAGCCAATTAGCCCCTCAGGCAAAACACCTCAAACCAAATATCTTGCTCATATGCGACTCCATAGTGAGACACACAGATGTCCCCCCTCACCAGGCTGGACAAGAAGAAGGTCACAGTCAGTTGCTTGTCAGGTTCCAGGGTCTATTAGATCACACACATACTCAAGTCTCAACAATATTGCTGTGAATGACTGGAGATGTCCCTCACTGTAATATATGAAGGTGCTTGCCTCCCCCATAGTGGCCTTTTTAGGCAATGTCAGAACAACTAAAGTGCCAACATAGAAGAATCCACCACAGGAAATCCGAGGGTTATGGTGCTTAATGCAAGGAGTGTAAATCAGAAAGTACACTCACTGAAAGAACTTACTTTGGAAGATGTCTATGTCTATGCAGTCACACAGACATGGTTCAAGGCTGCACAGAGCACCCTGGCTATGCAGAGATACAATGCCTTCTGCACATTCACACAACAAAATGAACATGAAAGAATCAAAGGCAAAGGTGTATGCATCTTCATTAAAGACAAATATACCACAGGACTGGTCAAAGAGTATGACTCCGTAGCTCTACTCAAAGCCCAATTAACTGTATGTAAAAACCCCTTCCATATCATTGATATCCACAGGTCCCCCACCATGAACCACTAGGACCGCTCTGCCTACTTTGACCTAACTGAGACAGCCAAACACCTGGGTCATGTTTGATTTCAACTATTCTTGGAGTCATAATGTGCACAAACATACTCACCATAAGGTTCCTGGACTTTATTTATACACATGCTGTATAACAGATAGTCTGCACCCCCACAAGGGGCTACAATATGCTAGAGATAGTACTGACCATCATAGTGGTTCTCTGTACTAACCCCTGTGTGTTGGTTCCCCTTGTCAGGTCTTCTTCACATTCAGAATCATACCCAACATCCCCTGAAGAAAGAAAGGATAAAACATTTCTCCAAAACAAACTATAGGCTTCTAACTGATGCCATAAAGAGTCACACACCCTTTGCTACCACTGTCAACAATGACTGCTATACAGAGGTGTACAGAAAATGGACTGTATAAATAGCTATGCAGATGTATAGAGTTGGCTGAATTGAACAGATCAAAACAAGTTCCTCACAGAAAACAAGCCACCCTAGTGGGCATCAAGCATACATAAGTTATACAAC
This sequence comes from Protopterus annectens, assembly GCF_019279795.1. Taxonomy (NCBI): domain Eukaryota; kingdom Metazoa; phylum Chordata; order Ceratodontiformes; family Protopteridae; genus Protopterus; species Protopterus annectens. The sequence continues at coordinate 1,542,123,036 of NC_056733.1, forward strand.
AAATGGAAGAAAGTAATGCCTAAGAACAAGAGGGAACTGGCTCATTAGAGCAAGGACACCCTCCATAGCTTGAACAAGGAAATTAGTTGTCTTGAAAAGTCCTCTAAAGCCACGTACAAACCTAAAGTAACATGCCTAGCTAAAGATAAACAGAAGGTATTCTTTATGTACATCAGACATCTAAAAGTGAAGGCCCAGGTTTGTACCCAACTAGTAGTGGATGATACCACTCATACTGAGCCTGAGGACATCACCAACCTGCTACCAGACAGTGTGAGGCAAACTTCATCCCCCCTGTCCCCACCAGACATATTCCTAAGCATGCCTGTCACCAGTCCTTTACCTAGTAACTTCCTATGGACCTAAGATGATGTCTGCCTGGGCTCCAGGCCAGTGTCTGATCCTGGCCTGGTGGGATGGTTGTATATGTAATAACCTGGTATATCTGATTACATCAGCATTATCTGTTGAGCATGTGGAGAAAACAGTTTCCTGCTTGCTGGTGTAAAATGATCTCTGTAATCTCAAGTAACATCTGTCTCACACACATGCGCACACACACACACACACACACACACACACACACACACACACACACACACACACACACACACACACACACACACACACACACACACACACACACACACACACACACTTGATGTTAGTGAGAACAAAACCCCTACCAATCTAAGTACACACACTACAGAACACACTACTATACACAAGTGCAAAGGCACATGTCTGACTTTTCTGTCTTCAAGTCGACTTATAGTGGATGTCATCAGCAGGCCATGTGTAAGATAAGGTGTTAGGAGGGCTACATGAACTAGATGTATACGCTTCTGCTAGTGTGAAAAAACTACTAAGCCATGCCATTGGAGAAAAAATTGTAAGATAGCATATCTACTCTGCTGAGTAGAGCTACACCCACATACACCCAGTTGACTGTGGTGAGAGCAGAACCACTACCTATCTGAGCATACAGCACAAATCTGTCTTTTTCCTTGTTGCAGGTGAACGTCTGGTAGATGACATCAGCAGGCCATTTGTGTGACAAGAGGGTGTGAGGCCTACATAGGCTCATAGATTCATAGGTTCATATGATGCCAATAGTTTAACTGTAGAATGTGTCCTAGGTAAGTAGAAGTCTAGCTGTGTAAAAACACAAGTACCCTTATTGAGCATAGTTGGATATTTGAGTTTAGCAGAGCAAGGTTGTTAGCACCACCAACTGTGTCTGTCCATGACGGAGCAGATAACATTATATATTACACTTTGTAGTGTGGTTGATATATGTGTGTAAAAAATACTATGCCCCCAGGGTTGTATTGCTTGGGGGGGGTGGACAACACATGTCACCATAACACATATATGTATTGTCAAAATGTGACATATACTGAGAATGTGCCCTGAGAAATCGATCATATGTACAGAAGATTAGTCAAATTTGGACTGTCACTTCCAGAGAGAGAGGTAGCAACAACATGATCATGTTGTATAGACAATTGGACCAAATCAAATGTGTCAAGTAGACATATGTGCAACATAGAGAGCTATGTATGGGACATTTGTTTTTGGGACAGGTGTCCTATTTCCTTTTTTGAAGAGAGAGAGGAATGTTGAGGAAGGAACACAAGTATGTCTGAGGCAGGTAAGTTGGCAAGGTGAGGAAGCAATTGCTGACAGATAGGACATACAAGACAAGAGACAGGGATGGTGAAGAACCCAAGAGGTCGGTGAATACCACAGTTGAGTTAAGGGTGTGAACCTCGGAAACCCATGGATGTCAAGCTGGGTGTTAGTGACAATTGAGTCTTCACCCACTGGAAAGTCATAGCTATCACCTCATTGCGAAGATGGATGCAATGTCTGAGATCTACATCTTCTTGTGTTATTCAAAACAATGATGGAGAGCAGTGTTTCCATCTGGTGTAGGCATGTGCCCACAGTGCAGCACACAGTCCTATGCACCACCCCAGCAGGTCTTCCCAGGTGATAAAATCACCCCCTCTGCCATTGCTCCCAGCGGGAATCCACAGGCCTGTCCTCTGGGGCAGAAGTACCTGAGGGACCAGGCAGTGCAGGGCAGTACAAGGGGTGTTACCAGGTTGTGGTTTAGACATGCTGGGCCTTAGTGCCATATCTAGTGGAGTTGTGCCAGGTGGATACAGTAGGCCAGGCCTACCCCCTGTGCTTATGAGGAAAGAAAAAAAAAGAGGAACTAAGGGTTGGGGTTAGAGATTGCTTAAGATGTCTAATTTGGTTGTTTAGGCTGAGGAGGGTGTTCTTCCACTTCTGGGTTCTCACTTTTGTATTTGCAGACAGCAGTTTATTTTGCTTACTGTAAAACCTAGTCTGTCCAGGACAGGATAACATTATCTCACAGGCTGATGGAAAAGGCTTACTGTAAAGTCCAGCAATAGCTGTCTCTCACACACACACACACACACACACACACACACACACACACACACACACACACACACACACACACACACACACACACACACACACACACACACACACACACACACACACACACACACACACACATACACACACACACACACGTGCACATCATTTGACTGCAGTAAGAATATAACCCCTACCTATCCAGGCACACAGAATACAAAACGCAGTATTTAATGCAAGATCCACAGCTCAAGTCCAACTTGGAGTGTGTCACACAATCCTTAATAGATGATAACATCAGCATTGTCTGTTGAGGACAAGAAAACAGTGTCCCATAGGCTGCTGTAAAAGGCTTCCTGTAAAGTCTAGCAATAGCTCACACACACACAAATCACCCGCTATTTAACTGCAGGGAGAATGGAAACTCTACCTAAGTACACTATGCTTAATGCAAGCACCATGGTTCAAGTCCAACTTGGAGTGTGTCAGACAACACTTTATTGATGATGACATCAGCAGTGCCTGATGAGGACAAGATAACTATGTCCCACAGGCTACTGTAAAAGGTTCATTGTAAAGTCCAGCAGCAGCTGACACACACTCCAACCAACTGCCCATTTGGCTGCAGGTTAAATAGTACCCCTACTTATCTAAGGCACTTAGACTACAGAACACAGTGCTTATTGCACGTGCCATGGCAAAATTCTGATTTTGGCAAGACTACAGGTGAACTAATAGCAGATGATCTTGACAAGCCATGTGAGAGATATGAGGTTGGGAGGCCTGGATGAAATGGATGCATAGGCTAGTGCAAGTTTAAAAAAACTGGCAATCCATGTCCTTCGAGAGGTAACTGTGGGATACACATACTTCTACTCTTCTGTGTACACACACACACACACACACACACACACACACACACACACACACACACACACACACAGCTGACTGCAGTAAGAATAGAATTTTGTCAGAACTGCAGGTGAACTTATAGTAGATGACAGGGGAGGTCATCGTGCCTCTTTACTCATCCCTCATCAGGCCCATAATTGAGTACAATGCCCCTTTTGGGATGTAGCTTACCAGACACCTGCAGCAACTGGAAAGACCCCAAAAGTACCTCACCAAGAGGATCAAAGGGCTCAAACAGATGCCATATGCTGCCCGGTTAAAGAAACTCCAGCTCTACTCAGTGGCATAACGCCTGCTCAGAGGGGATCTGTGCCTGACGTATAAAGCCATGTCCAACCTGGAATTAATGGACATGCTGCACCTCAGAAAATCCAAATCCCATCAAGCTACAAGCTCGAGAGACTTGAACCTCAGCACTGAAATAAATAGGACATGCTGGAGGGACAGATTCATAACCCAGAGGCTCCCTTCACTCTGGAATAAATCCCAGTCCAGGTTAGGCAGAGTCCCTCATTGACTCTCTTCAAGAGGAATCTTGATGAGTGGATGGTGGATCGTAGGTTTACCCTGGGTATCACTTCTGTGTCACTGTTAGACAGAGGCACAGTATACTAACCTCGAAAAAAGGCATTGCAAAATTAATTTAAAATGGGTGGTGAAAGCCAAACACACTCTGGCTAGGCTTATAAATGCCCTAGGGCAGATAGCCTAGTATGAACCTATGAACCTATGAACATCAACAGGCCATGTGGGAGACAACAGGTTGAGAGGCCTGCATAGGTACATTGCTTCATAGTGTCATCTGAGGCTAGTAGCCTAATAGAAGTAAGCTGTTTGGAAGCCTAGCTGTGTAACAACATAAATACCCTTATTCAGCATACTTGGCTGTTTGCATTTTGCAGAGCAAGGCTGTGAGCACCACCAAGTGGCCCTGTCCATGATTGAGCACACAACATTATTTAGTTTTATATATTTAATTAACATTTGTTAACCGGGAAAGTCAAACTAGGGCAGAGCCTATTTTCAGAAGAGGCAGGGGAGAAATACTGCAGATGCATGTCTTTGAAAGTGGGAGAAACCAGAGTACCCAGAGGAAACCCATGTGAACACAGGGAGGACATGCAGACTCTGCACAGAAGGCACCCCTGCCAAGAATCAAACCGGAGAACCTCTTGCTGTGAGACAACAATGTTAACTGCTGCACCACTGTGCCACACTGTTATGTATAACACTTTGTATTGTGGTTGATATATGTGTGGAAAAAGTAATGAAACTCCAGGGTTTAGTGCTTGTTTTGGGGGAAACAAATGTATGTATTGTAAATATATGACATATAGTTATATTGTGCCCTTAGTCTGCAATATTTCCACATGAGTTTTATGTCATACAAAGAACTGGACATTAAACAGCAATGATAAAATATCATATATGCAATTCCATACCTTAGCAAGCCTTGCATTTGGGCGCAGGTTAGCAAAGTGTACACAAATGTTAAATAGGCCTGTTTGCATGGAGGGAAGCAGTGTGCAAATGTGAGGCACATTGCTAATGCTTGCTACTATACCCCAGTCCCATCTGTACTCCAGGATGGCTTTACACGATGGCTAACAGCATTAATTTAATGTATCCATTTTCTATTTTTGGGTGTCTGTTTTCTAGGAAATCTGGGTTTTCCTCTGTTTTCACAATGTAGCACATTGTGCAAACAAGATAAACTTAGTCAAATGTTTTTTCAGGATGTGGTGCATCATGCAAAACTGGAATTAAAAGAAGACAAATAGGAAAACATACTAAAACTAAGGAACACACACACACACACACACACACACACACACACACACACACACACACACACACACACAAAATCTGTAAAAGCACAGTAAAACTTGATAGTACACATCACAAATTTCTACATATGTCAGGATTTGAACCTTCACACCAGTACAGCTTCAAAAAACAAGATGGATGCCTTAGTTCTGTTGGCCACACAAACAGTTTGCATCAAACAGATGAAAAGTCATCCTTCACATAACCAACTTCAACAGAATGTACACTGCTATGAAACCATCAGCGGTGATTTGTACATTTCATTCTCTTTACTATATTTGGACATAAAGCAGTTAGTGAACACACAGCCTGTCATAATTATGCTTACAAACATACAGCTCTGTGTTATCATTCTATGTTTCTTGGTCATTCATCAGTTATATAACACATGCAGCATATAAGTGGGGAGGGGTGGCCAATAATGGTAAAGGTTTTGCCTACACAACACAAGGTGTGGGTTTGAATCTCACAAGGGATAAATGGCTAGGCTTAAAATGGCTCGCAAGGGCAGTTAGCTTAGTACTAACCTATAAGCCATTCTATATCATTGGCCTTAAAATGTGAGATGATATTAACTGGGAATAATATGATACGCAGTTGCCAACAAATTAAGTCCAGGTTGGATGCACAAACACACATATACTGTTCTTTTTGGGGTAGCATAACTGAGTTACTGTTATGGCAGCAACAAGGGTACATTCCTCTTTTTTTGGAGGGGAACAGAGCTCAGTTACTGTTATGAATTAAACAAGTTTGAAGTCAGAAACTGCAATGTGTATCACTACTTTCTAACTTATGTCTTTAATGATTTACCACTACTAAGGTATGGTGCTAAACTGAGGCCATGCAGGGAACATCAGAATTATTCAGAGGTATGACTGTGTAAATCTTTCATACCTGAGGCATACTAATTACTAATGGTCACATACAATTAAAATAAGTATCTGGTATCATGTGTTAAGGTTTACTGTACCAAGTTAGGAAATACAAGGATATGCCATAATATTAGTAAAGAATACACTCTAGTTTCAGGACTTACATTGCAAATGCAGCAGTTGACACACCTTTAGTTGAGGGCTGACTCTGTCTGATGCAAGCAGTACAAAACCAACACATGGGAATATATATATATATATATATATATATATATATATATATATATATATATATATATATATGAGTAGGAGAAAGGTATTAGGTACCTAAGTAGTCAGTGAATGTGCTATGCATTGTCTCTTAGCCAAAGCAAGGGCATACTGAGCATGCCTACATCTGCCTACAGGGATAGCAGCTGGGGGTTCCTCCTCTGAGTTCTCTGACTGTGGTTGTGGTGACCTAGGTATTGGTGGGGGAATGTGTGTCCCCTTTCCTTGCTGATCCTGCTGCATCAGTTTCTACACGATCAGATTGTGCAGCTTAGCACATACTGTGAATATGTGTGTATATGTGCATGGATTATACTGAGGGTTCCACTGTATATAACTAGGCACTAGAGCTATGACTTCAGAAGCCCAAACACATGCTCTATGATGTTTCTAGTTTGAGTGTGTACCTCATTATGGCATTCTTCCATTGGTGTGTGTGCACTTCTGATGGGTGTCATCGACCATGGTTCCAAGGCATAACCATTATCTCCCATTAAATGCCCATGTGGGATGTCCCCACTGGCAAACATCTGGTTCGGCTGTGATGTGTTCCAGATGCAGCAGTCATAATAATTGCCAAGGTTGCCAGCACACACATTCAAGATAATTCCCTGGGCATTGCACATGACTTGGCAGTTGATGGGGTGATATCCCTTGTGGTTAATGTAGATCCTACCCTGCTCACCAGGTGGTGCCTTAATGTGCGCATGAGTGCAATCTATGGCACCCAGCACTTCAAGGTAGTGTGCTACATGGTACGGCAGTTCCATATTACTAGCTCTCTCTTCAGAAGTATGGGGGAAAAACATGTGCTCACTGGCAAGTATGAGCATAGCATCTAGAAATTGGTGGAGAATCCTGAAACCTGATGCCTGTAACACACCCATCATGTTCCCAGTTAGTCTTTGAAACGTACCAGTTGCTAATATTCTAAGGGCTACACATACTTTAGTTTCCATTGGGATGGGTTTCCCTTGGTTAGCTCTGGGTCTGAGTTGAGGATGGCAGAGCTCCCAGAGTTCTTGTAATGTGCCTCTGTCCACCCTTTAGTGCTCTACAATCTTCAGCTCATGTAACACCTGGAAAGTTACCCTGGGCCTGAACACTCTTCTCTTTCTCGGCCTAGGCCTACTGTCAGCAGCACCAGCAGCATTGGCTTCAGCCTCTAGCACATGCAGATATAGAATAGTAGCAGCCCCTAGCATTATCTCAGTTAAAATTTCTATGTCTCTACTCCAATGGTATTGAAGGATAAAGGAAGAACCAGGATGTAGGCTACATAGATACTTTATACATTTTTGAATAACTCCATGATGTTGAATTGGTTGATTAACATGCAATTCACCACTTTATTGTATAACTTGCATCTATTAAACACAGCTGTTGTTTGCTCATTAGTTCACAATGTGCATCTATGTGCACCTCTGCATAAAATAAGGTAAGCATAGGCAAAATTGATATTTCCTCTTTTCTTGGGATATTGTGCAAATGTGGACCATAAAAAGTGAATGAAAAGTTGCACACCCTGTAGTTGAACCTAGGATCATGTATATTCTAGCCCTAACACATACATGTGCTGCCACAGAATTAGCTACATAACAGTACAGAGAAACCTGCCATTCATTCTTCTGTTTCTCATGGTTGTGCTAAGCGCCACATCGCACAAACAATGGGAAATTTAAAAAAAGAAGGTAAACTGGACAGAGACCATACATTTTAACAAACAAGTAATGAGGATGACACAGAACTTAAATATTGTGCAGTGCTTATATGCCCTTTAAGCCTTCACAGTCCTACATGTTCATCTCTGCAAGTGTATCCTGACACACCCCCATGATATCAGCATTCACTGTTGCCATGTATTAAACATGAACAATGTGGAAGTGTCTACATAAAGTGAACATCCCTACATGGTTAGCCTTTTTTGAGATTCAACAATTCTAATGAGTTTTGACCTCATCTGCTTCTTCACTGTGCTGACAGCCCAGAATCTACATGGTTAGTAACCATGTAGGCAGGGAAACCATGGGAGCTCAATGCTGCAACAGAGTAATACTGTAATCCATCAGCTACATCCTGCATATGCTTACATTGCAGTATAATACTCTCTTTCATGGAGGTTTACACATTTTAGCAGCCTGTATTACTTACAAGTATATTTTTCATTTGGAGGTGGGGAGCAAAGCTGCATTTATGTCATGACATGTAAAATGACAATAGTATGATTGTTACACTGATTTTCTAGCATCCACCCTGTGTAATTAGGTCAGAATATGCATGGTGTTACATGTTAAGGGCAGTTCTGTACAAATGTCAGAGCTTTTACTTGCTCTTGTTTCTATGTAGACTGTACGGCTTTATTCAGAAAGTTTTGATTTATATGGCCAACATAAACACAGAGTCTACACGGTTGCTTTAGAGGCTGTTGAATTGGTTCATCATGTTGATTTGCTTCATTAGCATAAAATTCAGCTACTTATGCTGTAATTTGCATGCCACAAAAGTTTCCATATTTGTGTCTGAGTGCATGCCGCTATGCAGAGTTTACTGAATCAAAAACTTTTTGTGTCCATGTGCACATAGCGCCATGATGTGCACACTGTAAAAATTAAGCTTTATTGAATCCCCCAGCAAGTGTTTTGCCAGCTTTCAAAGCTATAAAGCTTTTAAAGAGCACTGTCAAAAAGATAGCATGACACTTTATCTTATGTTAGGGTAAGAAAGTCAGAAAAGTCTTGGAAGATTACTAATACAGACTGCAGGAAAAAGAAATTTGTTTTTAATTCTGTAGCTGTTGTTTGCTAGCTATCACTGGCAGGGCTTACTGCCTAGCATAATACCCAGTCTTAACAATTAATGTAGTGGTGCTTATCAATTGTTCAGATTGGGTCATGCACTACAGAAATGCTTAACTTATTTGTCTTTTTTACATTTTGCAATACAACATTGCGGTGGTGGTGCAGCATTGTCACCTCACAATTAGATGTTGTCCGTTCGATTCTCAGTTAGAGCGTCTTCTGTGTGGTGACATGCGTGAATGGGCGTTCCTTCATTGAAGGTTGTGCGTTAGGCCTGGCAAGCCAGCATGTAAAAATCTACTGCCAATCATTAGCGGACCGGATTTCCGCTGTGGCGACCCCTAACTGGGAAAAGCCAAAAGACACAACAACAACATTTTGCAATATCTGAGCATAATCACTACACTCCATGTACTACATATGCATTTATTACAAGTGATGGAAACATTTATTTCATATATATTATTTTTGTTTGGAAGTCAAATTATCTAATAATCATTAAGAAATAATGGAAAAATTAGCAATTTTTTCCATGTTATTTCTTAATTCTTACTGGCAGAACTATTTCTTGACAAGAGAACTCATAACAACTATTGGTATATTTAGTATTTTTACATACTTTAATAACTGAAGTAATGATCCTTTCTTCTTTACAATATAGTCTGAAGTTATCTTTATTCTGATGTTACATCACTATCTTTCTTGTCCTAAAAACTTAAATATAAGTATTCAAAAAGTGTTTACTAGATTGTGCTATAAAGTTAAGTCATGTAGAATTAAAAATGTGAGCTTGTATCAAGCAAAACCTATAACATTTAAAGACATGCATCTGAAGCATTTCTCCCCAGACCTCTACTGAAAATGGGCTGTGTCCCATTCAGAGTTTCACAGTAAACAAATGTTAAATGAATAAATAAATATTTATTATTTGTGAAAAGTAATTGCATTTATTCACTGTTTTCTTTTAGAGTCTTCCCCCAACCACTGGCATTCTGTGTAAACTCCCTACCATGTGAAAAAAAATTGATTTGTGCACTACAGTCACCATCACTACATGAAAACTGCAATTTCTTCTGATAGTATATATTCATACATATAAGTTACTGTTAGCTGATCTACAATTCACACTGTTGAACATATAAAAATGCAGTACAGATGACAGAAAATAAACTTATCAAACAGTACTGGTTTTTGTTTATGCAAGATTGTGGAACAGCAGAGATTGGTGAAATTATCATTTCCCCACTGTAACAGTGTCAGAGTTGGTATATATAATTAGCAGGGGTTGTGGGGGGTACATTTGCTCCCCTTGGGGGGAAATATATATAAATATGTGTGTCTGTGTGTGTATGTATATGTGTGTGTGTGTGTGTGTGTGTGTGTGTGTGTGTGTGTGTGTGTGTGTGTGTGTATATATATATATATATATATATATATATATATATATATATATATATATATGGGTCTTCTTTAGATAATCAAAATACCACTTACCCAACTTTCATAATACTGAGATGACTTAACCGACAACTGCCATTTCAATGACTTGTCAGAACACTGACTGAAAACTCCAGGTAAGTAACTACTTGGCCACCATGTTGAACTTTGCCCCTTACTCCTGCTGTAGTGCAAACTCAGAGTTAGTATATTTAGTTAGTGAGGATGTGGGGGCGCAGCTCCCCACATAGGGGAGTAAGGGGGGCAAAGCCCCCCACATTGATGGGTTTAATTTGCTTCAGTTTTAATTTATTTTGTAGTTTGGCCAAGTAGTTACTTACCTGGAGTTTTCAGTCGGTGTTCCGAGAGGTCGTTGAACTGCGGTTGTCAGTTAAGTCATCTTGGTGGTATGATTATCTAAAATAGATATATATATATATATATATATATATATATATATATATATATATATATATATATATATATATACATATATATATATATATATATATATATATATATATATATATATATATATATATATATATATATATATATATATATATATATATATATATGTATATATATATATATATATATATGTACCCAGCCTAACACCTTTGATAAGCTAGGCTTATTTATAAGGTTAAATGAAATCAACCTTTCTTGCTGCAAACTATGGAGAAAACAGAAACAAATCTCCAATATATTCTTTAGGTTCTAAAGCTCAGTTTACAGCTAGGTTCTAGAGTTCATTTCACAATCATATTAAATCTTTATCCATGGTTTACTAAAGTCTGTTGCAGTGCTTGGAGTGTTAATTTGATTCAGCTTAACATGCAGCTTAACTCCATCAACCTTGCTGTATTGAGCAATACACTAGTTCCTCCTTCCCTTCTCAACACAGGGTAGCACTCCCCTTCTTCCTTCTGTATTCAGCTTGGGCTAACAATCCTGCAACTTATTCAGGGTTAGGGATAGCTTCCTTCATGTGCACAGCTTCTCAGATCCTTTTTAACCTAGAGGCCTTAAATTTGGACTCTAGCTCTTTACAGGTCAGTAGGCCTGAAATAGTTTTTCATGCAGCTGGTTCCCTTTACTTTCCTGCCTTGCTCCTGTTTGTCTTCCTGTCTTAGTTTTAGTGGCACATACTCCCCTAGGGTCATAAGTAACAGTGCTATGCAATGTGTCCCCCTCCCCATGTATAGACCTAACAGCGTGAGCCATCCACATCCTGTTGGTTGTTGCCTGGACAATGTTTAATCTTAAATTTGTAGGCCAGGAAGATCAATGCCCAATGAGACACAGACTCACAGGTTCATATTTAATGACAAAGCATGCAGTCCAGGATGCCAATGAAAAGCCTAGCCCAATTGTTCAACTGCTCAGGAGCATTGTTTGGTTTCCGGATTTGTTCATAGTCACATAGAAGGCAAATGGTGATTAAGGTGAACAATTTCTGGATTACAAGGGGCAACTAATTAACAACTCATAGTTTCAATTATCTGTGCTACCTTCCAGACATTGTTGACCTACCATCCTTCTGTCTGCAAAGCCATTGAAGAGGAGCATGATACATAAGTATAAATTCAAGAAGTAGTAATTGAGGGTGGTACGAGCTGATATGATCACCATGCATTCTGTTTCATTCACTGAGTAGTGTTTCTCAGCATTTTTGACTTTACAACTAACGTACCATATTAGATGCTCTCCCCTTCTACCATCTGAGACAACTATGCATCAATGTCCAGTATGGATGCATTGTTGTGTATGATGAACCATTCTGAGAAGTTGGTATTGGTTGCAAACACAATAGACTTTTATAGTATCCTAAAGGTTTGTTTGGCATCAGTCACCCATAGAAATATCAGTGGAGCATTACCCTTGTTTTTTTTTTTTTTTTTTTGTGGTTGGGTTTAGCCAGTTCAGATTTATGTCAACCTTTTTACTCTGTGGTTTCCCTGTCACTTTACCTATAATACCACCCAAATCGTTAGCTTCTGCCATGATTATCCTGCACTAATCTGAGTTAGCCGTCAATCCAGTTTGGAATTCAAATGGCTTGGAAATCAGGGAGAGCACTTCCTTATTCTTCAGACACAAGTACTGTATCATCCAGGTAGGTTATGGAATATCTAGTGGGATGTCTTAGAATCTTCTCCTTCAACCTCTCAAATATTGTGGATGTTCTTTGGAAGGCAAAATGTGGGACCTTGTAGATGAGGAGTCCAGAAGTATATTGTATTTTCCTTTTCTTCTGAGTTGAGTGGAATTCACCAGATGTCTTTGTTTAGATCTAAACAAGATAGAAAATTAGATAAAAATGACACAGGCCAGTAAAACCAAAATATTTAATCAAAGAAAACTCTTTCTAGCGCCTCGGCTCAAAGCCTTTCTAAAGTACAAAAAACATTTCAAGACACCTTCTTTAAATACTCATTCACAATAACTAATTAAAACATAATTGGTACTAAATAAGTACCTTCCCATTACATTCAGAATTTAACGCTTTGGGCAACAGAGTGTCATACTTCAAAATAAATACAGTTTCCTTAAAAAGCAGCTTACACTTCAATTCTGCAACATTATTATATTTAACTTTTCTAAAATGGTGCCTTTTAAACAATTAGTTTCCACTATGACAAGACATGTAATGAAGATAAAGACAGAAAATTAGAGTTTGGCTTCAGATCCATGTCTTTGTAATGTGGGAGGAAACCCACACGAATGCAGGGAGGACATGCAGACTACACACAAAAAGCACCCCAGCCAAGAATTGAACTGGAAAACCTCTTGCTGTGTGGTGATAACCCTACCGCTGCACCCACTGTGCCATCCAAGTCCAGACTTGTCCAATTTTTCAATGAATTAATTAATCTGAGCATGGAATAAGAGTTAAAGTTAGTGATTTTATTTAACTTTCTAATTTTGTTGCAAAACCATAAAGTACAATCAAACCTGGAGACCAATACAATGGCACTGTTCTACTCTGGCATTTTTCTTTGATCTCCAGTTTAAGCATTTTCTTTACCTCTTTCCCAGCTGTTTGGCTTTGGGATTCTGCTGTCCACTATGGTATTAAATGTATTTTTTCACCTGGCACAGTTTCAAAGAGAAGACATGAAAATAGTTGGTCCCACTTTTTCCCATCATCTTGAATGGCCTTTTGTAACAACCATTTTAAAGTTTTATTAAAGCGTCCAGCAATCCCATCTGTTTGAGTATGCAGGTATCCTCAGCTATTTCTCATTAAAATGTTACCATTTATATACAATTTGACAGATGAATATAGCTCCTTGCTGACTGAGAAATTCTTAGGGTATTACTAGAAAAAATGTAGCAGTTGTTCTTTTGCTATGGTCTTTACACTGAGTTTGTTAGGGGTACTGCAACAGAAAAAAGTGTTACATGGACAATAATTACTAGGACTAGGTTATACAGATGTTCCACGCCCAATTTAAGTATTGATCCAACAGTCTATGTCTGTGCATTCATTTGGGAAATCAAAATGAGTAAAGACTGACTTCTTAAAATCAAAATTATGTGGTGACATTGACAGTGTGCATTGCACAAAAGTTCATTATGTCCTACATACTAGCATGCCTGTAAAATCTATCTGCAGTTCTGGCTTTTAGTCATATACTTTATATGATCACCTAAAATATAACTGTGCTAAATTCTCTACAAATGATCTAAAAGAACTTGGATCTAATAGCTAGCACACTACTTGTTCTTGTCTTTATTTTTTTAACATTGGTTTATCAGGGAAGTACGACTTGTTGCAAAGCTAATTTTCACCAGAAGCCTGGGAGAAATGCTCCAGATGAATTAAACCAGAGAATGCCTTTCTGTGAGGTAACAATGCTACCAGTGTAACACTGCACTATCCTATTAACCTATAAGAACAATAATTTCCTAGTTCAAGCTATGAAGTGGGGATATTCTATTGCTTCAGTTCCCCATCTATTTTTCTATATTATTTCAAGATCTACTTAACATATTGTTTTCTCACTGAGTTTTCTTGAAATTGGTATGGATTATCTGGAGGTCAGCCAAGTAGACACTGTTTTCATCAATATCCTGATGTAAACTGAAAGACAGAACTTCTTCCCTTTTGACTATAGGTATAGGCCTCTCCCAGTGATCTAACTCTCTCCTTGTAAGAGACATTTCACAAAAAATATTCTTTCTACCTTGATTACTGACAGTATCCCTTTCTCCCTTTCAGTTTGTTTTCTTAATTTCTTAACCACTTGAGTCATGCATTTTTTTTCTTACTGGCTCTCTGCTTTGATATAGCACAGAGAAATGACACTAATTAAATTTTCATTTCCTTTTTCTTTTACGACATTTACCTGTAACTTCCTCTGTTTCTACTCTCACTTTTCTTAGTATATTCTTAACCATAATTCCTTCTCTGTCAGTTTTCACACTGACTTATCTTGTCACCTTAACAACTGGTGTCCTTTAGCTAACCTCACCTTCTCTGTCATTCCTTACATTGACTTCCTTCATTAATTTAACAACAACGGTGATTTGATACAAATCAATTTTAGATTTATCTAGCACTTCCCCTTACAGCCAAATCTTAGCTCTTTTTCTGGCATCTCACTCCAGACTCTTTTGTTTACTAGTGTTGTATATTCTTAGCAGTTTAATCCCATAACGTCCATTGCTCTTTAAACTGGGGAAAATCTTGGCTAGTTATCACACCAGGTGTTAAATTAGGTATGCTGGCTACAGAATATAACACTTTTGAGCGAGTCTGTTGCTGTACCTGTTTTATAAGGTTTTCCTTCTTGACTCTGTGTCCACATATCACTCCAGTTTTTCCCATTATATTTGCTTATACTTACAGGCATATTGCTCTTTAACTAATGCAGTCATGCTCTTTGAATACAACAATCCCTGCATGTCTTTCTTATCTATACCAGAGTTACAGTTGATAAGTTTGGTAAAAGCACAATGACTGAAAGATAATTCTACACTTGTAGTAGAGAAAAATTCATCAGTATCACCTTCCATAGGTTCATAATCATTAGCCATGCATTTTGATACAATTTGTTGGTCAGCACTGAACATGTTTAAACCATATCAGATGTTTATAATTTTTTTCTGAGTACTGTTTATTGAAATTGTACAGTCCATATCAAAATCACAATACATTTGCATGACACGTCCACTTACAACATTTACATTAATCCACTTATAACAAGAAACTTAGATTTTGTATTATTTTGATAAACTTCCTCATCTGCATGTAGTAATTTGTGCCTCACATAAACTGAACATAATTTTATCTCACTGTTGTAACAGTCACTCGTCTTATCTCTCTTTTAAGATTTTTACTTAAATTCTATTGCTATCACTTAAAGCTATCTGCCTAACCTGCTGACATTTTTTCCCTTGAAATTACTGACATCCCCATTCTCCATCCCTTTGCAATTTTTACTTTTTAAGCTTCGCTGTCATTCATAGCATCTTAGTCCTTTCTTCCCTCCTCCATTCTCTCTCTCTCTGCTTTTCATCTACTTCAGTTATATAAAAAATCCATTCATTTAACACCTCTGTTCTATAGCTTACTATATACATATTGCTGTTCATCCCTTTTTATGTGCTACTTATATCTCCAAAACATATATATATATATATATATATATATATATATATATATATATATATACATTGCCTACTTATTTTTTCTACATCTTCAACTCTGGACATTCTCTTGCTTAAGCAATGTTGGGTTCTGGTACCTTTTCACCATTTGACTCTTACCTGCTCTTTCATAAACTTTTTTTTTATTCCTGCATCAGTGGCTTTCTCTATTTCTCTGAAATATTTCCCAAAGCATTATCCGTTTAAACTTTGCACCCAGTCTTAGGTTCATAGATTAGTAGTAAGATAACTGCCCTTGCGAGCCATTTTAAGCCTAGCCAATTATACCTTGTGAGGCTCAAACCCTGCAACTTGTGTTTCAACTTAACTATTAGGCCACCCCCCCAACCATTTGCATACCCATTAGTCTTTGTGGAATATTCACCACCACAACATCTCTATTAAACTCAGATATATCTCACTTTCCTTCTCCCTTTTGTGCCCTAATTCTTTCTTTCTTTACCTTAGTTACTTCTCTTTCTCTCCACATAAATATTTATATAAAGGTTTGCTCTTAGCCCTTGATGCACATAAATTTGACTTAAGAATTGAAAGACCAGTTAACCATAAACACTTCAGCTTTGAGGCTGAAGGGATTGTGTTTCAGGTAAAGCTCCAGTTTTTGCCAGTATTTTTCATTTTAGTTTTTGCTACTCCTGGGCATCTGTGTGTTTTAGATCCATATATGCCAAGTCTCTGTTTAAGTACAATGGCAAATGTCTGGCCCACTCACCCTGAGCTCATTTCTCGTGAGCTGCATACCTTTGAATGAGCACCAGGTATGTCTGTACATAGTCTTCTTGACAAGTTTCATTACAGGAACATTGCGGCTTGAGGCTCACAGCAAAGTGGGCTGCTGGATCACAATTGTGGCATTCTAGTGTTGGAGGCTAAGTAGGTTTTGAACAGCAGCTGTACTCTTTTTTTTTTTTTTTGTACTGGGATATCTTGCAATTGTTTTTCTATTTCCACAGGATTCAGCCTCTTAAGTTTGGTATACTGTGGGCTTTGACTTCACAGAAAAATACACAACCAGAAAAGGATAAATACTTCCTTTAGGTAACTTTTAACATTGTCAGAATAATCCTTGCAGTACAGATTCTTGTATAGGTAGTGGATTTTAAAAGTTTTGCAGACGATTTTCCTGCATTAAAAGCTTGACACAAGAGTTACCCAGTCAGTTAACACAGCACAGGTTCCTTTGAATGGTAGGCTAGTGTTCTCTTCTGGGCTGTTAAACAGTGGGTAGTAGAGTTTGCATTATTGTGTAGTAGGGGAAAAAAAGGAAGCATACAGTTTTTGAGGTAACTTCACACACAAAAAAAAAAAAAAACAGGAAATAAATGTGGGAAAATAACTTTAGGTATAACACTTTCCAGGCAGCTTTACAAAATCTCAGTTTGTATAAACGTGTTTTTTGCCTGCTCTAAACCAGCAATGCAGTATCTCTACTGTGTTCAGAAACAAAACAGTCCTTTAGCCAGCTTTACAGTTTCAGAAATGAAGATTTATTTGTAAGGATAAAAAAATTCAAACTTTATTGCAGACACTAACAATCTCCCAGTCTTCACACCAGGTTCTAAAGCTAATCTTGCAATAAAATTCTAAAGTTAATTTCAAAATCATAGTTGCTCCTCATGCAAGCTTTTCTGAAGCCCAAGTCACTGTTTACATAATTCAATTTTATGACTTCAAGAATACCTTTCTGCTAAACAGACATTGTAACTCAAATTAGCCATGCAGTACGGAGCATAACTCATGTTCCCCATTCCCCTCCTCTGTATATGATAACATACATTTTCCAAGAATTCAGTATAGAGTATTACTCCTTTTACTCTTTCAGGGTTAGAACAGCTTACCAGGCATACACAGCTTCTCAGAGACTACTGCCCAGATCCTGTCTAACCTTAGTTTTGGATCCTGTATATCATTTTATGCAGGACAATGGGGTTGAAATACTAGCCTCAAAGTCACAGTACTAGGAAGTCATCATTATGCTATATCTATGTATATATATATATATATATATATATATATATATATATAGAGAGAGAGAGAGAGAGAGAGAGATATGCATATATGGGTATACTAACAATAATCAAAAAAGCCAGTGTAATCAACAAGATTCGAACCTGTGCAGGTAAACCCCAACAGATTTCTAGTCAATGGCCTTAACCACTCAACCACAATTGCAGCACCCAACAGCTTGGCCATGATTACCATACCCCAAATATCAACATTGCTAACACTGACAACAAAAGATCAATAAAGATCTTTGAAAGATATAACTCATGCACTAAGAGAAAACGTCAGCGTGTGCAAGTGAAAAAAAAAATACAGCCTGCTAATTTTATATTCAAATTCTTGAGATTGCACAATACCATGAAAAGAGCATATTCGCCAACCATGGTAATGTAGTGATCACACTTACCTGCTAACTATCTGTTTATCCGACCAAGCCATGTTAACTATAGAGATGTCAACTTTAATGGCATTTGCCTAAATATATATATATATATGTGTGTGTGTGTGTGTACACACACACACACACACACACACACACACACACACACACACACACACACACACACTCACACACATACACATACATATATTATTTCTTTTTAATTTAGGCAAGCTTAAGAGTATTAGAAATGCTCAAGGTTTTAGAGAGTAACCTAATCAAAAGAGAAGTGCAACATCTCAGCTCTCCATATAACATATGATATTTTCAGTTGACAAAGTTCAAAACAAAATCTTGCTTGAAGTGTCCAATTCATTCGAAAAGCAATGCATTTACAATTATGTCCTTATTACTCTCCTGCATTCCATCCAAATGAGTATTTCACCTTTCCACAACTGTTTTGAAACTGGCAAGATCATGGCCTTCTATTTCTGACTTGGAAATTCTTAAAATATCTTACAAATATGTCATACTACTTCCTTAATCATTCCCTGAAGAGTCTGAGTTCCTTCATCCCCTGGTTGTCTCTGCTTTCTCACATTGTCAAGTCCCAGCCTGCCTCATTTCAGGGATCTCTCAAACTTCTGCCTAGCTCTCTTTGTGTCTCGGTTCCTCTCTTTTTTCCAAGAACAAGGATACTGATTCGGTTATTTAGGCGTCTGTGTGAAGACCTCTCCCAGAATTCCAGAACAGCAAAGTACCACATAACATACAAGGACTGCTAAGGGAATTATGCTTCATAATCCCCACCAGCTCAGACTTGTGAGTAGAAGCAGTGCTAGGTGACTGAACCTACATCTGCTTGGTCATATTCAAAATGACAGAGGGATTTTCTGTTGAGACCAACTGAAAATCCAACTGTGGACTAGCCATAGCACCATAGCTACCTTAGTCCATATATAGTCTTCTTTTCCACTTTCTGTATCAGTTTGATAAATACATTAATGTTTTGTTTCACTTCATTATTAGTAGGTTTTGATCTTGTTATTAATTCCAATTTCTACAATGTGATGTGCATCAATTTATAAGAGCTTAGCCTTTTATAGTAATAAAACTTTCTTCACTATTTTATGCTGTCCATATCTGCTACACTAGAAACCTTAGTATCCAGCTGCTGTACTTTTCTGATCAGCATCAGAACCCTTCATATTATCACACCCCCCATGCTGTCATAAAAATTTCAAAACCAGTGATTGCACCTTAACTGAGACAGCATATGATGTGGAAATGCTGCTTGATTTTATATATGTTATGCCAAATGACTTAACTTTTTAATGTACTGTGATTTACCATTAATATACCCCCTAGCTAGATCTTGTCCCAGGATTAAATCTGTCTCAAATTTTCTGCTCAGTTTTCTTGTTTCCCACTTTATAGCTCTTTGGTGGATGTTTATTCTCCATTTCAAACGTCAGTGTGGCACTGACTTTGCAAAAACACAAGACTTCCATAGCAGCTGCATACTTGACTATATTTTCCATTTCCTTATATAGCAGAACAGTTTACATGGCATCAGGCTGCTTGATAAATGTAACATTTTGTTCCTCACACTGTATTTCAGACACAGGCTCGTACACTGATGTTTTCTTTCGCATTAGACATATGTGGTGAGTCTGATGGTTTAGACTCCATAACTGGACAACATTCAATATGAACTACTTCTGAACCATTCTGTTCATGGTATATCTACAGGTGGTGGAGGAGAATTACCTCAATCATCAATAACACTGAGCACAAGATGCTGAGGATCATGTTGCTTATCACTGTTTTCCATAGACACATACAGTATGTTTTCTAAGTGTGCATAAGCAGAGATTCCTTTTTTGGAGATTTCTCCTTTTTTGAGGTGACACTACTGTGAAGTTGATATACATATCTTTGGGGATATAGGGATTTAGTCTCCTGTAAAACAGTTAAATTTTAATTTTTTGAACTTCTGAATTTCAGACATTAGTTTTCATAATTTCTCATGCTCAGGATTTTGCTGATTGATATTTCATAGCTGAACTTTTGTATACTTTCAGTTCAACTTTGGTTTGTTTCTACAGCTACAGGTTCTACTAGGCATTGCTTTGTGATTTTACCAGACACACTAGTCTGGCATTCATTACAGTTCTGCAGTTTCTTCTATAGTTTGCTGAGTGTCATTGTTGTTCTTCATATTAGTTAATATTCTCTGCCTCAGAGGTTTCTCGTAATTGTCTTCTTCTTGAGAGAATTATTTGCTTTTTGTGAAACTGTTACAGTAGTATGATTTTCTTGTATCAGTTCAGCTTATGAAGCAAGGGTAACAGACATTGTTTTAATTTAATGCTTTCTTCCTCCAAAGGTTTGTCTTGCGTTTTATTTTCAGCCTCCAGATTTTTGCACTTAGAGGTTTTCATCCTACTATACATCCATCCTTTCAATGCAACCTTATGCTTCCTTCCTGTAAAATATTAACAATGTTTTCATTCTTTTTGCATTTTTCCTTCCATCTCATTCTTGTGTTAAGTGTATATTTCCATATAGCCTTTTGAGTTCCCCAGTAGCCAGTTCTAACTGATTTCTTTCATTTACACTTTCAAACTTTTAATGCCATATAAGTCGAGTGCCATCACTGTTGAAAGTATAAGACTGTGTGCAATTCTTGACCTTTTATCAGACTCTTGGAGTTGTGCTTTTGCATTAGTTACTGTGTTACTTTCCTTAAGCAAAGCACTTATAATACATTTCCATACATTTCATGTACTATAAACAATTTCTGGCACTGACAAATTTCAAAAACTTTACTCAAACTATAAGCAATTTGAAACCACAGTACTTTACTGGTCATGTGTTTTACTTTTTTATTTAAATTGCAGTAAGGTATCTTTTGCAATTTGACAATTCAGTACAACTTTGGAATACTCACTACTTCAGCAATGTCTTTTAACAGTACTCTTCAGCACATACAGCATGCTATAGCTACATTTTTGTTGATACTTTTCTTTCAGAAACTGCAAATCTGCTACACACATGGCAAGTAAACTTTCAGTAACTTTGTATCACTTTACTAAAACTTTCAATAGTATTTGTTATTCTACCATTGTTTGTCATGTAGCTCTTTTAATCTTGGATTAGCAATTATTTCACTTTCTTTACTCGGTTTCCAATTTCTGTTTTTGGCCCTCTACTTTCACTGTGGCAAAAAGAAGACTAATGGCCCTGTTCAACACTTGGTTATAAATTCATTCAAAAGTGTTTCCAATGTTCTTTGGGAGGCTTGCTCCCCACCCCATTTCAGCACACATTCTGAAATTCAATGTTGCTATATTCATAGTAATTCGCAAGAGGTTTACTTACAGTTCAGCTGCACAGCATCCACATTTTTGCCACATTCTCCAATACTGTAGTATGTTGTAAGTATGCAATCAATATTTCCTGATTTATGTAAAACTAAATTAGTGCAATTATTATGAATAATACAAATATTCTTTTATGAGGAATAATACAAATATTCAAGGTTTTAAGGAATAAAATAACCACATGACAAGTGTAGCATTCCAGCTTTCCTTAAAACACAAGGTATTTTCAGTTCACAACAGTTTAAGACAAAATGTTGCTTATTGTGTCCATTTTTTAGAACAAGCAGGTGTTTATGACAAAGTCCACACTACTCTCCTGAATTCCACACTAACAGGTATATTTACCTTTGTAAATAACTTATGTGTGACTTGGAAGACCACAGCTCTCTATGTCTACTTTGAGAACTTCTTAATTTTTTTTTTTTTTTAAATAAGAAACATCTTTATTAAGTTATCACATATGACATATGCAAGCACACATTTATATAAATCAAAACAAACCATATTGACATAATTTTAGTTGCA